>NW_027069739.1:633119-855278 GCF_002906115.3 Quercus suber
CCTTAGGTTCCCCAAATGTAACCGCTTGCTCATAAAAGCAAAAGATCATGCCGTTGAAAGTGGGAAACGTGGTGCCGCCAAAATTTAATGTGGGCGCCCACTAAGTTTTGAAACGCTAAAAACGCGCATCGGGCAGTCAAAAAGCCGCCAGCATCAGTACAAACCGAAGCGAGGCAATTCGTCCAATAGACCAGCAGGTATCAAAACCCTCCTCCCCGTCCGAGGGAACGTGCAGCAGAGTTTTGAGGGGCTATTGTGGGGCCCATGGGCCTGATGGCCTCGGCCCATCATGTAGCAGGCCCAAGGCCCAGGCCGAGGAGCACAGGCTATTCAGGGCCAAGGTGAGGAAAAACCTTTCCTTCCCAATCCACACCGAGGACCACCTTATCCTCGGCCTGACGAAGGTGATTTTGGAGAGAGACTAACCCCAAAGTAAGCTGTCACTCTCACATTTAATGCATTCAACTAACTCCCCCTGGCCGCATTAATGGGGAGGTAACCCCCTTTGGCAGGATAACGTTGATCAGAGTGAACCACTTGAGTACCGATAAGGCCTCTGATGGGACAGACGGCCAGAAAAGAAGGCAAATAGATGATCAACAGATGGAAGGAGGGGATAGGAAGATGAAAACTATAAAAGAAAAGTTAGTAAAGTAAAAAAGTGGGGGGGAAAAAAAAAAGAAAGGGAGAACAATAAGGCCTCCTCGGCCACAGGCCGAGGAGCATCCCCCCATTGGTAAAGAAACTCTTAGCATTTTTCTTTTTTATGAGAAAGTTCATGCTTGGTGATCGACGGCCAGCACCTAAACCTTTCACCCCACTCTCTATAAATGTATTGTTTGGGCTTATTGGGCTGAAAACCCATCACTCAGGGTCAATCCAAACTGGGTCCCTACAAGTTTGCTAAAAGGTTTACATTGGATTGGTCTTGGGAAACTGCAAGGATTTTTTAATAGGCTTTGGATTGAGGTAAGTAACCTTATCCTAATTGGTTTTATTTTGCATAATTTTAACTATTGAAAATTGTTTATAGTTGTTACAATTTTATTTCTATTGTATTACTGATTTCAAGTAAAGAATTATCACAAATATATCTAATTACTGAATATATGATGTATTTTATTTAATTGTTTTTATTTATACTGATTCAAAGTAAAGAATAAAGAATTTTCACAAATATATATGAGCATTGAATATAAGATTTATTTTTTTTAATTTTTTTTTTGCTATATTGATTTAAAGTAAAGAATATAGAAATATTGCAAATATATTTGAATATTGAATATATGATTTTATATATATATATATATATTTGAACAAGATATATTTTTGTTAGAAACTATGATATATATGATTATGGACAATCTGACTATGAATTGATTTTGATACCCAAACCAATGGAAGTTATTTATTGGTATTCTGATACCCAGCCAATGAGGGTTATTCATTGGTACTTTGATACCCAAACCAATGGAGGTTATTCATTGGTACTCTGATACCCAGCCAATGTGGGTTATTCATTGGTATTCTAATACCCAAACCAATGGGGGTCATGCATTGGTACTCTGATACCTAGCCAATGAGGGGTTATTCATTGGTACTTTGATACCCAATCACGGGGATATAGCGTGACCATAATCATAAGATTGTTAACAATATGAATTACATTTAGGGATGTCAATTCAGGTTAGCGTGTCGGGTTCATGTTGTGTCGAGGTAGGGGCATTTGACTAAATGGCTCAACTCTAACCCGACCCATTTAATAATCGTGTCACGATCCCTCAACCTTAATCCGACATGTTAATAAGGTGGGTTGAACTAACCCAACTCATTTGACACGCTTAATAAACGAGTCGTGTTGGGTTAACACGAATGTAACATAACTCATTTCAACCTACATATTATTAAATATAACATCTATCTAGAAATAATTTTTTTTACATCCCAAAAGTAGTGCATACATTTCAAGTCTTCAACCTACATTTAAAATAAAATAGTTCAACAAAAATATAACATTCATCTAGAAATAAGTTCTTTACACTCCAAAAGAAGTGCATACACTTCAACCCAAATTTAAAATAACATAGTTTATAGATTTAACAAAAATAATATAGTTCAACAAAAATAAAATAACATAGTTCAACAAAAATATAATATCCTTGGAACTTGCCAAATGCTAAGTATCAATATTGAAAGAATTGGAGCAAACAGTAAACTAAAGCTTATAGAACAAAAACATTATGTAGAAAAAATTACCGCAGAATTTTGAGACACTAAGAAAATGGTTTTCTTTAATTCTAAAACTCACTAAACACATGAGAGAGAGAGAGAGAGAGAGAGAGAGAGAGAGAGAGAGAGCAATAACCGGTTTGAGACTTTGAATTTGAGAATTGAGCGTGAGATTATAAGATAGTAGAGTATGAAGTATGGCTGAAATAAAAAAATAAAACTAGATATTTATAAGAAGGTTTAGAAATTTAGGGTTTGTAGGGTTTAGAGATTTAGGGTTTGTAAAGTTTCAATTTTCAATTATATCCCATATAATTTTTTGTAATTACTCGCTGTTCTTTTTAAATTTAAAATATATGTTAGATATAAAAGATATTTGACAAATTTAAAATAAAATGAATATTTATTTTTTATAAGAGTTAAATGAGTTGCGTTAAGTGGGTCATTTTGGGTTGACACAAATAAATTGGCCTATCAAACGTGTCTATTGTGAGTTACGCTGGTTGACCCACTTATGACACGTTTCTTATCGTGTCGCTCTCGAGTCGACCCATTTATGACTCAAACCTATTAAGGCCCAACCTTAACCCGCAAAAACTCGTGTTGGGTTTGTGTCGTGTTCGCGAGTTGGGTCAAACATTGACATCCTTAATTACGTTTGGACATTTGAACTATTTTGAGTCATTAAAACTGGTTATGTATTTTTAGAACTTATTGTAAGTTATAACTTTTGATATATGAAAAACTGACTACTTTCTAAACCATCTGTGATATATTTGTAAGATTAAAATATGTGATCTATTTGCAACTTATTATTTTAAGACTATAAAACTTCTTTAGTTATTTTTGAAAACTCATAGCATATTATAACTGTGGGGCCTGTGGGCCTGGTAACCTCGGTCCGCTTTACATCTGGCCCAGGGCCCATGCCGAGGAAGAAGTATTATACGAAGACGATGTATGAAGGCCTAAGCTCCTAGAATCCCCGCCGAGGATATCCCTGACCTCGGCAGACCGAGACTAACCCCAAGTGGTGGGGGGAACGAGCCTAGGACAGATTGTCACCTCTACAATAAATGCGCTCACCTAATCCCCTGGCCACACTAATGGAGATGTGACTCCTGGACTGGATAACCTTGGTCACTGTAAATCACTTGAGTACTGATAGTACAGCTGATGGGACGGACGGTCAGAAGGAAAGCGCATGGATGATCAACAGATGGAAGAAAGAGAAGAAAGGGAGAGGGCTATATAAGAAGAACCAATAGAACGCCAAAAGGGGGGGGAGGAAAAAAGGGGGCCTCTCAGACGGATGCTGAGGAGGAGTCTTGGTGAATAATCTTAATATGCCAACCTCCAATGGGGGAAGGAGAAACCTAGGGGCATTGTCCGTTTGTTAGGGCCTAGTCCTTGAACCCACTCTCTAAAAATTTATTGTTTGGACTTGTTGGACCGTTTTTCCTTTTGATTTCAGAAGGCATATCCAAATTGAGTCCCTACAATAACTTTTGAAGGCTCATATTACATCTTGTTACTTTATAGATTTATTGCTTGATAGAACTTATTAGGATTTTGTTTACTTATTGAGTTGTCAGCTCACCCCTATTTTTCCTCTCAAATTTCAGATTAGGAAGAATAACAAGTTTTAGGAGTTTAGATGTTGTGTTGTGAGTAGGAAAAGAAGCTTAGTGATTTTGGGATCGGATAGTCTTCTAATAGTTTTATATTTATTGGCCAATTGGCATTATTACATCAGGTTTGGATTTTTTCCTATTAAATTATTGGAGATCTATTTATAAAGAAATTGTTGAGGTATTTTGAATTTATTTGAATTAATTTTTGAGGATAAATTTTAGTTGCTAAGAAAGTCTTGCACACTTGTAAGGTGCTTACTTTATAAGTGTGCGGCAGTTGTCATGTACCAATCTTTATACTTGGATTCAAGGCGTGACATTTTCATTGGAAAAATCAAAAAATTTTATTCAATTGAGCTACAAAGCTCTTCATTACAAGACTAAAATTTGGGTTAACGTTTTACGCCAACATAAAATGATATATTAAAAAAATCACAAGTTACCTATAAACAAGAATGTGTATGTATATATATATATATATATATATGTATATATATTGAGAGACTAGCATTAGAGTCACTCATAGTGCTTATATATCGGAAAGGATATGAAGCCCATAATGCTTACAAAGTCCCAATACTCCTTATATTTGTTGTTTTGATGATAGTAACGGTGAAAAAGTCGGCTTGAAAGCCTTGTATGCCTATTTTCTTTGTTCCCTACTTTCTTTTTCTTTATTTGGGTCTATATCATCTGGTCCCATCATGAAATTTGATGCGGACAAATTTTATCTGTAGGAAATGCTAAAAATATTGTAAAAATTAGGACCCATAAATATAAAAACATAATTTTTAAATAAAAATTAATTCAAACATTTATTTATTAAATTACTATTATGATTCAATTATATTTATTGTCAATTTATCACACTTATTTTATAAACTTTCATGGTAAAATTGATAATAATTTTTTCTTTTTTCAATTACCTTTTTAGATTTTTTTTTTTTTTTCTCTTTCTCTTCTTCTTTTTCTTTATTTTTAATTTTATATTTTAAGGTGGACAATGACGACATTAACGAGTTAACAACTACCATAGTATCATACTAATGGGTACAGACGTTATAGGTCAACTAGTGAGATTTGAGTTTTCGTGGGAGAAGCATGCTTGGGCGGTTGAGGGGAAGCTCTTGTCTCCTGATAAGAGCGAATAAGGTAATTGCGTTTTCTTGATGACCATAAATTTTAAAGTAGGAAAATTTTGGACACATCTATTGCCTAATTTGATCCATTTGAAGTTTGACAACTGCACAAAGTCAGCAATTCCTGCTAATATCTTTTTTTAATATGCAGATAGTGGAAAAAATAGGTGGTAGAGTTGGAACCATATTACTTTGAATCTTATGTTTCGTTTGTTTTGAAGTAAAATATTTTACATTAAAAATATTTTTAGGAAAACTTTTTCATTTTATAGTATTTAGTTTGTGTACATAAAAATGCTGTGAAAAATTATTTTTCAATATTTGTTTTGCTGTAAAATGAAATGAAAAAAAAAAAAAAAAAAAAAAAAACTATTTCTCAAAACCCACTGAATACAAGCAAAGCCACACACCACTACTAAACTACCACCAACCACTTAGAAAGAAAACAAAATTCCACTCTCAACAGTCAAAACACACACACAAACACACGTATGACAAGATAAGGATTTTCTCCAAAGTCCAAATTAGTTTGAAGAGAAACTCTTTAAACTCTTCATATATTTATATATATATATATATATATTAAGTGCTGTGAAAAATTATTTTTCATAAATGAAAAAAAAAAAAAACTATTTCTCAAAACCCACTGAATGCAAGCATAGCTACACACCACTACTAAATTACCACCAACCACTTAGAAAGAAAACAAAATTCCACTCTCAATTGTCAAAACACACACACAAATACACATATAACAAGATAAGGATTCTCTCCAAACTAATTTAGAGAAAAACTTTTTAAACTCTTCATATATTTTTTTTTATTAAATGTGAATTTTAAAAACTTAACTGTTCAATTATATATTCTTTATATTCTTAACATGTATGTAAAATTCTGTTTAAATAAAATGTTATTTACTATTAGATCAATAAACTAATTTTTTGTGCATAATTTTTTACTACAAAAACTTAAAATTTAAATATGTCATTGATGATATAGCTATTGATTTTTTATCTTCTTGAAACTTTGCAACCATGAAGGATATAATAAGAACAAATTTTTGTCTCTTATGGCAGTAAGTAAGCATAGTTTAAGCCATTAACTCACCACAAATACAAAGGAATCATCTGACTGTTTGTATGAATAAAGAGTGCATAGTATAAGAGCATCCATAGCAATGAAGTCAAATTTTTAGCTTTTTAGTACGACAAAAAGTCATTTTATTTATTTTACCTTCTTACATTCAACAGCAGTGGTTTTATTTTAGTTTTTAACATAATAAAATAATATAAACACTTCAATAAAATAATATTTCATTCAACCACCAAAACACAACCACAACCAAAAGTAGTGTGAACGCATGGTGGACATTGAAAGTAGTGTGAACGCATGGTGGACATTGAGAGAGACACAGAAAGGTAGTGAGGAGAGAGACAAAAGCAGTGTGAACACAAAATTAAAAAAAAAATTACCTTTCAGCTATAATGCACAACCAAAAGTAGCTGTGCATTATAGCTGCGGAGCCAAAAAAATATAGTTTTGGCTTCACTATTGCAGGACATTTTGATATTTAGTTGTGCTAAAAATAACTATATAGCATAGCTATTTAACACACAGCATACGAAAAAAATACTCACAACCTTTATAATTTTATCGCAATTACAAATGACAACTAAGGGTGTGTTTAGATACTGCTTATTTTACTGAAATTGAAAAATTATTACTGAAAGTATTATAGATAAAGATAAAAGGTAGTTGAAATACTACAATAAAGCCTTTGAATTGTGCCAAAAAGTGCAGTAGGGCCCATGAATAATAACAAAAATAAGCTGAATGGTAAAATAATTTTAATTTTTAATTCTAACCCAAACGCACACTAAGTATCCGTTTGGATACTGCGTCTGCGTCTGTGTCCAACGTTTCACCCTTTTTTTTTTTTATAGAAAAGCGTTAACTGAGTTCCAGTGGGTCCCGTGAACAACCTGTGCATTATTCATGGGACCCACAAACCTCTTTTTTCAACAAAACTTTCATTAAAAATGGATTCTACAGCACTATTTACACATTTAAAAATTATTTTGCTGTAGTGTTTTCAGTTTTTAGTTTTCAGCAAAATAAGCGGTATTCAAATGGACTCAAGACTCCCTCTCACAAAATACTCAATTATGGATTTTACCTTAGTTTAAACCAGCCACTTAAAAAACATACACAAATCATATTAATCCCACATAGCCCAATATGTTTTCCCTTTTACCCATGCTGTTGACACCCCAACAGTTAAGGAAAACACGTTTTCGCTCACACAACACTCTCCCTTACCATCTAAACGCATCCTTTTCTACGTGTTGTTGTCTTCCTCAATAACTTTTAATCATGTAGGAAATAATTATCATGGAAGTTACTTTGCCAAGTAACTTCCCTGGACTTGTTACCCAATTTGAACTGCTCTTTGAGACCAACTATTTGCTGTCTTGGAGGTTTTCTATGCTGCTAACACATCTCTAACCATATTTACATGTCAACTACTTGGATAACTGCACTGCAACATCTGGATGTTGTCACTTGCCCTGCACATTTGCACAACTTTTGCATATGCTCTAACCCATCACAAGTCATAGCCAACCTGATGCAGGTTGTGACCTGCTGGGTTGGCTAAATCAAAGATTTGACCAATGAAAAAAAATGATAGTTTTAGGATGCCACTTAACTAGAGGTAGCAAACACCACTCAATGCTACTAATCACGAATGCCACTTAACACGACAAAGCCACACGCTTAATTATTAGGAGTAACTCAACTCCAAAGCAATAAAACTAGCAAATAATTTTTTGAATCAAATACGCTCTTCTTTGTTTTTGATTTCTCATTGATATTTATAGGTGATTACATTGCATAAGAGATGCATGCATGCAAATAATTGTTAGAAAAAGATCGTCGTCAATGCGGTATCTCTGATGATCGGACTGCCAACACCAAGAGTCTTCGGTTACCGAACCTCCAGCATCAGTTACCGAACCTCCAACATCGGTAGCAACGCGGCATCTTTGGCCACCAAACTGCCGACACCAATTGCCAGTGTGGTGTCTCCAACCATCGAACTATCGGCATCGATCGCTAGTAAGGCTTCTCCTGCCACCAGACCACCAATATCAGTCGCTAGAGTGGATTCTTTGAACACTGGACCACCGACACAAGTCGTGAGAGTGTAGTCTCTAGACATTGGACCGCCGACACCAGTCTCAAAGCGAAGTCACCGAACACCAGCCTAATGGCACTAGTCACCAGAGCAGAGTCTTTGGTCACCAGTTGCCAAAACGAAGTCTCTGGCCGCAAGTCGCCTGATCTGTGTCTCCAGCCACTAGACCTGTGACCTAGCAACCAAATGAGAAAGGGAAAGCTATTGTGTGTTTTTAGAAAATGTTTTACTAAATTTTCAAAAGTAAAACATTTTATAAAGGATTTTACAGTTAATGGAAAATACTTTACAAGTTTGACTATATTTTACCTATAACAAATACCTAAAAATGGAAAAATATTTTTTCAAAAATATTTTACTTCTAAACAAACTTAACGTGTGTGTGTGTGTATATATGTATATTTCATTTTCTGTTTTTCCGTTGGGATTTTCCAAAATTCCCAATGGTAACTTGACTCTATTCCTATTCTCTCTCTCTCTCTCTCTCTCTCTCTCTCTATATATATATATATATATATTTATATATATGGGTTGGGTTCAAGTTAGGTGTAACTCCAAGTAATGTTATACTATCCAATAACTTATTATTGAATTCATATTTTGAAAATCCAACCGTTGGATTACATGTTCTATATGTTTTTAACATGCATGCTAAGTTTCATGTTAATTAGATATAATTTACCATTTGATATATAAACTCATCTTTTATGCATTATTTTAAACTTGAATTTAAATAATTGATTGATAACATAACTATTGATCTTTGATCAGCTATAAATTTTGTAAGCACAAAAAATATACAAATATAATGTAATCCAACAATACATTTATCAAAATTCACATCTAATTAAAAAAATATTAGGTGGTGTAATATTACTTAAACTTAACCACACACACGTGCGCGCACACACACACACACATATGATCTCTCTTTTACTCTGTTGATTAAATTATAGTATTTCTAATTAAGAAGGTGAAAGCTCAATTAGTGTTAAAACATTAATGATTGTTTAGACCCCCAATTTTAAAATTATGACTTAATTGCTTTTACTCTAACTTATCTAAGTGCGGAACAAGAGTAAATGATACACAATTACTGGAACTACTCTAGTGCATGAACAAGCAATAAACAATAAATGTAAAGCACAAAAAGTAAGAGAAGGGAGATGCAAACACAAGATAACATGAAGATGTGTTAACAAAAAGGAAACCGAAGAACTCGGCGAAAAACCTCTCCACTACCCTCCAAGTTGAAATCAATCCACTAGTGAATAAGTTGGAGTACACGAATATCAAAGAGACCTTCCAAGCCTAATCTACTAATTACTTGAGCCATCCAAACTCCAGCTACCAACGGACTTTCTGGAGTCTTATCTTCACTAGTTATCTGGATCTCGCAATACTGCCCGATTGCATCCGCCAAGCCTCACCGGCTTCTTTTGGCAAATCTCAAATGCTTCCCAAGCTCCAAAACACTTTCTACACCTTAAATAGGTGTGGGTTGTGTTTGAGAACAAATCTCCTCTCAAGGTATAACAATGGAAGAGGAAAAGGAGAAGAGACTACTAAGGAATTCTCACTCAAGGATGAGTAATGATGAAGCTGGAAATGTGCCTCATCAGTATCTTCCTCGTCAGTGCGATGGACGACCTCCGGGACCTGCTATCAACACAAGAAGAAAGCAAAAGCGATATCCTTGCCGGCGTGAGGCCAGCTGGGAATACTCCGATGCTTAAGTCAGATTATGCAATCCCAAACTTAACTTTCTCACAGTTCTCTCTTCTCTGGTGTTTTGTTGCTTGTGTCCTTTACCTGCGCCGAGCTTACCTTTTATATCCTTCCCTAGGCTGGTGCAATTATGTTCATTAAATGCTGGGTCGAGCGTTTCTCTCCTGACCGTTGCATTTAATGGGCAATGATAGTCTCAGTTAAGGTGCAACAAATGACCGTTACGCCGTTCCTGTTCTTCTAACTGTCCCGGTGTAGTTATGGAATGCCAGCTGTCTGGCTGGCATTCAGCTGTGCTATTAATGCACGCATGCCTTGCCATTTGTGATGACAGGGTCTTGCCCCTATGTTCGTTTCTACAAGGACGTAGTATAGATCGTCGTTAATACAGACGACCTATCGCAGGTATTCGTCAGTTACCCTCCCCATTCTGTAATCGCCATGATTTTGGACGATATTTGGAATGTGATTGGTTGCGACGATTCAGCTTTCTGCAATTTTCAAAATCTGTCATTCTGGTTTAAATGCGAGGCGACTGCCCTTTCTGGAAACGGGCACGTGTTGGTTCTCGGTTGGGGGTGTGTGCGAAGTTACATCATTTTTGGCGCGCTATAATTTTGGGTTTTCCTTTTTAAAGGAAACCGTTCCCCTACCTCCACCCTATTTTGCCTGCCTTTCAAAGCGCCAAGTGGTTTCATCTTCAAAAACTTTGGTAAGGTTTCTTCACTTTTCGTTTTAAAGGTTGGTTTTGAGCATCTCAGTCAAGAATGCCCCTCGGTCTCTTTTTTCTTTGCCAGGTTGGGAGTTTTCCTTAAGCATTCTTCTAGTTGGCGTCCCCAATTAGGTTTGTTTGTGTCTTGTAATTCTGCTATTAGGGCCGTTTTGCTCACCCTCTATCCCTTAATCCACCAGTCTTTAGTTAGGTATTACTTAAAGATGGACCCTGTTGAGTATAGGATGGATGATGTTAGGTCTAGTGAATTGGAGACTAATTTTCTTCCAATACTGAGTCTTTAAACCTAGTTGTTGACACCGCCGTCCCTAAATTGCCTTCGACTTCAACCTCACATCCTATACATGCTTTTTCCAAGTCTTGTTCCCTCAAAGAAAGCCGCTTGAATGGTTATAGAAAGAAGTTTCAGTTCTCTAAAGGAACTTCCGTCAGATTACCTCGTTTGGGTGAAAAGGCTTGTAATTTCGCCCACAGTGAAGTGTGTTTTTATGAGGCCGACTTCCTGTGCAGTCTCCATTCTCATGTCCATCCCTTCATTATGCCAGTCTGGACGAGTTTCAAATCGCTCCAGGACAACTCGTTCCTAATGCTTGGAGGACGATTATTAGTTGCATGTCTATTTGGTTGTACGCTTGTGACGGGGAGATGATAACCCTGAATGAGTTCCTGTACTTGTACCATTTGAAAGCTTCGACCCACTATGGCTATTTTGAACTCCTGCTGTGGGATAGAAAGTCTAGAGTAGTTAGAGGCTTTCCCTCTTCTTTCCGTGATTGGAAATCACGGTATGTCTTTGTCTCAAGTAAGGGTTAGGAAACTCTATCTGATTACTTCTGGGGAGAAATCCCCAGATTACTGCGAAAATGGGAAATCCCTGCCCTTGATGCGTATCTTCGTCATTCTTCTTTGTTTCTTTTCGTTGTTTGGGTCTTTGTCTGACAATGTTTTTTTTTTTTTTTTTTTGTAGCACTTGATCGACCTAACTTAGAAGACCAGTACCGTCATCGTGTTCGCGCTGTGCTTGCTTACACTCGCGAAGTAGACGATTTTGACGATTTTGTTGATCCTTGTCAGTTATACGTCTGCTGCTTAGATCCTGAACCTTCGACATACGTGTTGGAGAAAATTCGTCGAGAGGAAAAGAGTAAGATCTTGTCTATCTATAACCTTTTCAATTTCGTCGCTTTCCTTAACATTGTCTGTGATCTGCTTGGCTTTGGTTGCCCTCTAACTCTCTTTTTAAACAGAAATGGCAACTAGATATAGTAAAAATAAATATGCCCGTATTAGGGATTTGAAGAACGAACCTTTGGCCAAGTTAAAATCTAACTCAAAGAAAAGGAAGTTTGGTGATGAAACGGTTGATGCTGCCCCTTCTACAACTGTTAATGTAGCCCCTCCTTCTCCTACCCCCTTGCTGGAGGTAACGGCTGTAACTCCCCCAATTACTCACCCAAAAGGGAAGAGCAAAATTAGGCAGAGTGTGTGGGACGATCCTGCTACCGCTTTGGGTCGTGCGCACTATGTTATTACCAATAACGAGTTGAAGAGTCTATCGTCTATCCCTTCTCATGAGCTTGTTAGTCGACATATTCATAAATTGGTGCAGGTAAGCAGCTTAGCTCTTTTAATAACGCTTTTTTTTTTAGTGAAACTTTTTCTTTTTCTGATTACTCCTAGTAGGTCCTTGGAGAATCGTTGCGCATCACCACAAAATATCTGAACACAGAAGAGAAAGTTGTGGTGGCCATGTCAAAGGCAGAATCCATGGAGGTTGAATGCTCCTAATTAAAGAAGGATCTAATCACTGCTATGAATGAGAGGAAAGAGGCAAACCAGAAGATAAAGGAGTTAACTGTAGCCCTTCGTGTGGAGAAGGCTTTGGTTGTCCAGAAAGATGAAGAAATTCAGGCGGCTCTCTTGAAGACTGACGAGGAAAGGGTCAAGGTCATCAAAAATTTCAAAGAGTCAAAAGAATTTTCAGATCTTCAGCTCATACAATACTTCAAAGGGTTTGAACTCTTGCGTAGATGGACAATGAAGCATCACAGCGCGGCAGTAAACTTTTCCAACTTAGACTTAGAGAAGATTGACACCGAGATTCGTGAGGACAAGTCTAAGGAACTCGAGAAGGACGAGTCTCGCGTTCCGGAAAAGGATAAAGCAACTGACGGTGAATCCTCTGCACCTCCTTCTTAGTTTATCATTATTTTCTTCTTTTCTCTTTTATTTGGAAAACAATGGTTGCTCCCTTGTTTTGGGGATTTATATTTTTGATGACGGGTTTCCCCTTGGTTTTGGGGCTGTCTTACAAACAGCTTATGACTTTTGTGCTTTAGAATTACTCCTTTGTTTGCTGAATTCCTCTTTTGATAATGTTTCTGAGGCTTCTTGTAAACAATGTTTGTCTTCATCAATCTGACTTTTGACGGAGTATTTGTTCTTTTGTTTTGAACTTTGCATTTTTCTAGCTACCTTTGATGAGGTGTTTGTTTTTGTGCACATGGCTTTTATTGCCTAAGCCAGTATTTAACCTTGCTAACCACATCAATGGGATATCTTATTCTTGTGATTTAGACTTAAGGTTTTTATCACAATTTAGATTTGTAATTTCATCATTCTTTCTAATGGAACTTTTACTCTTAAGTTTGGATTTTAATCTCTTCATTCCTATTGACAAGATTTTTATCCTTGTGATTTAAACTTATAGTTTTTATCACTTAAGTTTGGACTTTAATCTCGTCATTCTTATTGACGGGATTTTTATCCTTGTTACTATTTCGATCATTTGAAAAGAAATGGCTCTGCAGACGGTTGGCCTGTTTTATTCATCCTTGCTTGTAAAAGGGAGATTACAAGGATACACAAAAAGTGCTTAAAAGGAAATGAAACATGTGAAAGTACAAATACGTAACGAAAATTGATGTCTTCCTTATCTGTGAGCAGATAAACAAGGTTTCCCCAATTTTGGGGCTTATTAAGGCTAAGGATTGGCTCCTTTACTGGTAATACTTCTTAAGATTTTTAGCATTCCAGGGATGAGGCAAAGGCTTTCCTTCTGTGTCTTCCAGGTAGTAGTTACCCCTTCTTGAGTAACGGATGACCTTGTATAGGCCTTCCCAGTTGGGGCCTAGTTTCTCATCGTTTGGATCCTTGGTAGCTTGTGAGACCTTTCATAGGACCATGTCTCCAGGGTTGAACCGCTTCAGTTTGACTCTCTGGTTGTAGTACTTCATCATCCTCTCCTGATACAATGTCATTCTCTGTACGACATCATCTCTGACTTCAGGTAAACAATCCAAGGCTAACTTGAGGCCTTCGTCATTTCTTTGCTCGTCATACCAAGCCTTTCGAATGCTTGATACTCCAATCTCCACAGGGATCATTGCTTCAGTTCCAAAAGTCATCTTGAAAGGAGTCTCACCCGTCGGGGTCCTTGTCATTGTTCTGTATACCCATAAAACTACTGGGAGCTCGTCAAGACATGCCCCCTTAAGTCAGGTTTTGATCAGTTTGAGCAAGGTCTGATTTGTAACTTCTGTCTGACCATTGGCCTATGAATGACTAGGTGAGGAGTAATGGTTCTTTATCCCTAACTCTCTGCAGAAGTCTCTGAATTTTCTGTTGTCAAACTATCGTCCGTTGTCAGAGATGATAATGCGAGAGATTCCAAATCGGCAAACAATATTCTTCCATACGAAGTGCTGTATCTTCGCCTCTGTTATAACTGCAAGAGGTTCTGCTTCCACCCACTTTGTAAAATAATCAACGGCAACAACGAGAAATTTTACCCGTTTCTTACCACGAGGTAGGGGGCCCATTAGGTTGATTCCCTACATGGAGAATGGCCAAGGCGAAGTTATGATTGTCAAATGCTCGGCTGGGACATGCTGCACGTTCCCAAATCATTGGCATTTGTCGCATGTCTAGATGACTTGAGCTACATTCTTCTGCATTGTTGGCCAGAAGTATCCTGCACGGACAACCTGACTGACAAGTGAACATGGTCTGGAATGGTTCCTACACACTCCTTCGTGGATTTCCCTTAGGACATATTCAACATCTCTTGGGCTAAGGCACTTCAAGTAGGGTTAGGAGAATCCCCTTTTGTATAGCTCGTCGTTCAAGATTGTAAACCTAGACAATCTGATCTTGACTTTATGAGCTTCGGCTGGGTTTGACGGAAGACTGCCAGTCTTGATGTAAGTGACTATTGGATCCATCCAGCTTTCTCCTGACTGCACACAACTCATTTCAAGCCCTTTGATACTTGGGAGATACTGTACTTCCAATAACAAATTTGGTGGTCCCTTGCTAGTATCTGACGATGCCAGTCTAGCAACCTCGTCTGCTTCAGAATTCTCTTCTCAGGGCACTTGGATAGGTTGTCTATAGTAATGATGATCTATACTACGTCCTTGTAGAGACGAACATAGGGGCAAGACCCCGTCATCACAATTAGCAAGGCAAGTGTGCATTAATAGCACAGCTGAGTGCCAGCCGGACAGTTGGCATTACATAACTACACCGAGACAGTTACAAGAACATGAATGGCGCAACGGTCGTCTGTTGCGCCTTAACTGAGACTATCATTGCCCATTAAATGCAACGGTTAGGAGAGAAACGCTCGACCTAGCATTTAACGAACATAATTGCACCAACCTAGGGAAGGATATAAAAGGTGAGCCCAGCGTGAAGGTAAAGGACATAAGCAACAAAACACCAGAGAATAGAGAACTGTGAGAAAGTTAAGTTTGGGATTGCATAATCTGACTTAAGCATCGGAGTATTTCCAGCTGACCTCACGCAGATGAAGATATCCCTTTTGGTTTCTTCTTGTGTTAATAGCAAGTCCCGAAGGTCATCCATCGCAATGACGAGGAACATACTGATGAGGCACATTTCTAGCTTCATCAGTTTGGCGTCGTCTGTGGGAAGCGCAGTGAGTTAACTCTTACTCGGACCATCATACTCTTACCGAGTAGTAGTAACACCTCCAGACCCCATGGTGATGGCTTAACAAATCTAGGCTTTGACAGCAAATGTGCAGGAGTTAATGAAGCAAAATGAAGAGCTGAAACAACGAGCTCGTCTAGAAGGAAGCAACACTTCGCTTCATCGGTGGAGTCGGAGCAGGCATGACGAGGAAGCCAACAGCCTTGCGAATAGCAAGGGAAAGGATGCAATGGAGTACACTGGACAGTCTATACCTGGTAATGACAATATGATGCAGAATCTAAGGAAAGAGCTCGATGAAGTGAAAAATGCCATGAAAGGAAAGACGAAAATGAACTTAGATGGCATGCTAAAACAGACGGACTCGCCCTTTACGCTCAGTGTCTTGGAGTGGCCCCTGCCTCCAAAATTTTGTCTACCGTAACTAGAGTTCTATTATGGTATGAAGGATCCCCCCTCCCCCTGGACCATATAGGAGCCTTCAAAACCATCCTGAACCTGTAACAAACCCCGAACGAAGTTATTTGTAAGTTGTTCCCTACCACCTTTAGAGGGGCCACAAGAGTTTGGCTTAGCAAGTTGCCAGCGTCTTCCATCGCAAATTTCGAGCAACTCAGTGCCTCCTTCATTCGCCATTTCATTGGCAGATAGCGGCATAAGAGGCCAACCTCTTACTTGCTAACAGTAAGACAACAAGAAGGGGAAAGCTTTAGGGATTATGTGAAGCAATTCAATAAGGCAGTATTGGAGATCGATGAAGCTGACGATCAGGTCATCATGACGACCTTCCAGGCGGGGCTCAGTAATCCGAACCTTATCTTTTCATTAGGCAAGATGCCACTAACCTCCATGACGGGTCTGTTGTTTAAAGCCTAGAAGTATATGAATGGGAAGGACGCCCTTACGGCCAAGGGCTTAATGGGAAAACGGAAAAAGGACGAGACTAGTGAGTCTCATGGTAAGAAAAGGGATCACAAGGACTCATATTCGAAGACAAAGGCCAGTAAGAGTAGTCCTAACGCCCCGAGGAAAAAGACAAATTTCACTCAGTTGGTTACGCCTGCAAACAAAATCCTAATGCAGATAAAGGACGAATCGGGGTTGAAATGGCCTAAGCCATTGAGCACGTCCTCGAGGGAACGTGACCCAAAGAAGTATTGTCATTTTCATAAGGATCACAGTCATTATACTGATGAGTGCCACAATCTGAAAGAACAAATAGAGGAATTGATCCAACGTGGAAAGCTTCAAAACTTCTTTAAAAGGGATCATCAGCCTTGGCCAAGGGCTGAGGATAAAAATCATGACGATGCGAAGGACAATGGACGAGATCATCCAAAGCAAGTCGTGGGAGAAATACGGACAATAGTTGGAGGGCTCGTATCAGGAGGCTTATACAAGTCTTTAAAGAAGACGTATTACAGGCAGGTTAACAATGTTCATATTTAACATCCGTCCCAGAAGTATTGACGGTCATATAATGACAACATCACATTTTCTGAGCGAGATGCAAGTGGGATAAAGCAACCTCACGATAATCCACTAGTCATCACTTTGAAGGTGGAAGGATTTGCCACGAGAAGGGTGCTAGTGGATAATGGAAGCTCGGTAGATATATTGTATATGACGGCCTGCCAACAATTGAAATTGGATCCTAAAAGGCTTAGATCCTTTAATTCTCCACTAGCCAGTTTCAGCAGAGATAAAATTTACCCAAGGGGAATCGTCACGTTATCCATTACGGCAGGAACATACCCAACACAGGTGACAGTTCAAGCAAATTTCTTGGTCGTCAATTGCCCATCGTCCTACAATATCATCTTGGGACAACCCACACTAAACAGGCTCAAAGCAGTAACATTGACTTACTGCTTGAAGATGAAGTTTCCGACTCTAAACGGGGTAGGTCAGATATGTGGAGATCAACTATTGGCTAGGGAATGTTATCAAGCAGTCCTGGTTTCAAAAGAAAATCACGCGTGGGAAGTGGAAGAGGAACCAAAGGAATCATCCCAAGAGCTGGAAGAAGTGCACCTGGTAGACAGGGACACGATGAAAGTGACAAAGGTGGGGACAGGACTTAGCATCGCTTTGAAAAGCAAGATTGTGGAGTTCCTCAAGCAAAATCTAGATGTCTTTGCTTGGACCCACGAAGATATGCCGGGGATAGAAAATGAGGTCATAGAGCACAAGCTGAATGTCGACCTCGCCAAAAAGCCCATCCAGCAGAAACGACAAGTTTTTGCCCCAGAACGAAACAAAGCAGTTTTGGAAAAAGTAGAGAAGCTTTTGACAACTGGATTCATTAGGGAAGTGTATTATCCCGAGTGGTTGGCCAACGTCGTCATGGTGAAAAAGTCCAATGAGAAATGACGCATGTGCGTGGATTTTACAGATCTCAACCGAGCTTGCTCTAAGGACAGTTTTCCACTCCCTAGGATTGATCAGCTGGTGGACTCAATGGTAGGCCACGAGTTATTTACTTTCATGGATGTTTTTTCAGGCTATAACTAGATCCGCATGAGTGAGGAAGACCAGGAGAAAATTGAATTTGTTACCAGTCAAGGGTTATATTGTTATAAGGTCATGCCTTTTGGCCTGAAGAATGCAGGAGCTACATACCAAAGGTTAGTAAACCAGATGTTCTGTAAGCAGATCGAAAGGAACATGGAGGTTTACGTAACATGCTCGTGAAGAGTAGAAAAGTAAAGCAGCATCTAAAGGAAGTATCAAATGAGGCTGAATCCAGCCAAATGTGTATTCAGGGTGTCATCTGGCAAGTTCTTGGGTTTCATGGTCTCATAGAGGGGTATAGAGGCTAACCCTGAGAAAGTCAAAGCTATACTGGATATGACGTCACCAAGGAGTGTGAAAGAAGTTCAGAGGTTGACAGGACGCATAACAGCCTTGAATAGGTTTGTGTCCAGAATGACGAACAAGTGTCTCCCATTCTTCAAGACTTTGAAGCAGGCTTTCCATTGGATAGACGAGTGCGAAGCAGCTTTCCAAGCTCTCAAAAATTACTTATCCAAACCGCCATTGTTAAGCCCGTCCATCAAGGGGGAAGATTTATTCTTGTACCTAGCCAGCTCTGAAACAGTGATGAGCTCGGCACTTATCAGAGAAGAAGTCCAAGTTCAAAGACCAGTTTACTACACAAGCCAAGCTTTCCAAGGGGCAGAAGCAAAATACCCCAGGATAGAGAAGCTAGCCTTTGCTTTGATTGTTGCATCAAGGAAGCTCCGTCCTTACTTCCAAGCGCACACGATACTAGTAATGATGGACCAACCGCTGCGAAAGGCCATGGGCAGGCCAGACGTAGCAGGAAGAATGGTTCAATGGGCAGTACAATTAAGCCAGTTCGATGTTGATTACATGCCTAGGACAGCAATCAAGGCGCAAGCACTGGCAAATTTTGTCGCTGAATTCACTACAGCCGAGTAAGATCCAAAATCAGGACACTGGATGATATACACAGACGGATCAACGGCATCGGGCATAGGCGAAGTAGGTGTAATTCTCTTCTCCCCAGAAAAAGACATCATCAAGTATGGGGTGAGACTCCAATTCCCTGCGACGAATAATGAAGCAGAATATGAAGCCGTCTTGACAGGCCTGCGGGTGGCAAAGGCTCTTGGAGTAAGGAGCCTGAAATTGAACTCTAATTCGAAACTTCTGACCGAACAACTGAACAATGAATACAAGGCTAAGGAGGACATAATGAAGAGGTACTTGACTTTAGATAATCAGTTAATTTCTAACTTTGATGATGTCAAGATTATCTAGGTGCCCCAGGAAGAGAATTCTGAAGCAGACAAGGTTGCTAGACTGGCATCATCAGATACTAGCAAGGGACGACTAGATTTGTTATTGGAAGTATAGTATCTCCCAAGTATCGAAGGGCTTGAAATGAGTTGTGTGCAGTCCGGAGAAAGCTGGATGGATCCAATAGTCATTTACATCAAGACTGGTAGTCTTCCGTCAGACCCAGCCGAAGCTTGTAAAGTCAAGATCAGATCATCTAGGTTTATAATCTTGAACGACGAGCTATACAAAAAATGATTCTCCCAACCCTACTTGAAGTGCCTTAGACCAAGAGATGCTAAATATGTCCTAAGGGAAATCCACGAAAGAGTGTGTGGGAACCATTCCGGACCACGTTCACTCGTCAGTCAGGTTGTCTGTGCAGGATACTTCTGGCCAACAATGCAGAAGGATGCAGCTCAAGTCATCCAAACATGCGACAAATGCCAACAATTTGGGAACGTGCAACATGTCCCAGCCGAGCATTTGACAAGCATAACTTTGCCTTGGCCATTCTCCACGTGGGGAATCAACCTAATGGGCCCCCTACCTCGTGGTAAGAAACAGGTAAAATTTCTCATCATTGCCATTGATTATTTTACGAAGTGGGTGGAAGCAGAACTTCTTGCAGTTATAACAGAGGTGAAGATATCCCTTTTGCTTTCTTCTTGTGTTGACAGCAGGTCCAAGAGGTCGTCCATTGCACTGACGAGGAACATTTCCAGCTTCATCAAGTAACTCTCTCTAAGATGGTGGATGTGTTGTAGAACCTCTCTAGGGTTTTCTTCTGAATAACCTCCTTACAATTTTGTAGGTAAAAAATGTATATATAGTATAAGTGAAGCGTATAAGAGTCACACTTAAAATCCCAGCAGTCAGTGCATTTCGTAGGTCATCTCGCTAGTTGGCCAAGTCGCGAAATGAGTCGTAAAACTCATTGACTCCTCAGCTTCTGGTATGTGCTCCTCAAGTAACCTAGATGCACCCTTAATGCACACACCCTATCACTTGACATGTTTTGCATACATTCATGCTAGTTAAGTTTATTTAGATCTTTTAGCACATATAACATGTTCATGTGTCTTTGTTATGATCTTTTGATCTTATTTTAAGGCATTTTTTTTTTCTATTTTTGCTTGTTTTTGGACTAACTTGTATCTAATCAAGTTTGTTACCATTTTTGTGTATGGTTTGTGCTTGTGTGGCTATTTTGTAGATGCCTTATTGATCTTCACGCGGTAAAGAACCTTTGATTGATCTCACATCATCTCCAATATGAAAGAGGACCCACCAATTGTCGGCGAATTTTGATAACAAGAGATTCAAGACTCTTCTGGACTCTCAATCCTTCAACAACAATTTCAAGAATGCTCCTATGGTGGTGGAAAGGATTATGAGGTTTGACACATTGGGATCAACTTTTATCCCTAAAATCTTTGTTGACAAAGATTGGGCTAGCTTGTTTGGTGGCTTTGAAGATCTTATTGAAGAGTAGGTCAAAGAATTCTACTCCAACACCTGGTTCACTGGAGTTGAACTGAAATGTTGGGTTTGTAGAAAAGACTTTGTCATCACTCTGAACTATCTAGCAAAGATCCTTCACATAAATCATCTGACAAATGTGGAGACATCCCCCTATGATGACAGATTGGCTCCTGTTGTCGAAATTCTAGAAACTTTAGGAGCGCACCATGAAGTCTCCTCCATGGGTACATCAATTGGCACTTCAAGATTCGAGCGGGAAATGAAGGCTCTCACCTTGATTATGCACTCAAACTTGTACCTTTTGACCAACACGGGTTTCATTAGCCTTGGAAGAACCAAATTCCTATGTGATCTCATTAATGGAGCTCAAATCGACATTTGTGCTCGCATCTTTCAGATTTTGGGAAGAATTGCGGGGTGATCAGCTGTAAGGACATGTCTACCTTTCTGCAACCTCATCATGAAGATCATGACTCTCAAGGGCATCCATCCTCCTAAAGATGGAATGGTCTTATCTCATCAAGGCCCGATTTCCTTGTATTCACTCCAAAGCAGCAAGGTTCATTCCTTTATTGAAAGGGCAAAGAAGAGCCCCTCTAAACCTCCTAAGAGTGGATCCTCCTCTAATGCCTCTCCCATTGGGAAAAGCTCAGTTGCTCCTAGTGTCTCGAAACTTCCTGAGACATCTTCTCCACACACTCCAGAGCCTCAACCTTCCAGCACTCACTTTCAGCCTGGATCATCTATTCCTCATATGGATAGGATGATGACTTTGATGGACGGTTCACATGAACGCATTTCTGGACTTGCAAATGTCATGTATTCTCACAATAATCATATTCAGCTTCACTTGACCACCATTGAGACATAGTTGGACAAGCCTCAGCACAAGCTCGAGGCAGACCTTTAGCTATTCGTGCCAAAAATGGAGAGAAAGCTTATTGTGTATATTGTGAATAGGGAAAGCATCACAGAGTAAGGGGGAGTGCAGCACAGTGAGTTCAAAAAGAAGAAAGCTAACATACAGCCACATAACTTAAAAGTTATCACATATGTTTTTACACTAATCGTGCTCTCGGAAGGCCTTAAAATTAACATTTTTAATGGCTCGGAAGTTGTGCATTCTGATGGAAACAGGTATATAATAGAAGATGTGGACTGCTCGGTGCTTTCAAATTTTCAATATGCATAATGGAGTCCTAGAAGGACTTCATGCAATAGAAAAACATCCCCTTTTGTCTTACAGACATTGGGACACACACAAAATGATTATCATCTAGTTTTTACTTAAATAAAGTACAGGAATTCAATCTAACTATAATGTAAAGGTTTGTTAATTAAGTTGCTAGGAAGATTTCGTGGGTAGGTACTAGGTCACCTAATCATAAGTTTCTTTAACAACCCCCGTGATTGATACATTTATTTCTTCTACTACTCTCGTGGATATTTGTTGATTATTATTTTTTTGCTGGTAGATTTTTGTTGATTAATACACTAGTACATCAACAATAATGTTGATGATAATAATTCTTACAAAATAAATGGCTTGCTTTTCAAGCTATGATTAATTAGTAAAGCTGTTGCTTTATATTAGTTTTAAGAGGCATTATTTTGGTTAGATTTCACATCAATTTAACCTAGCTCGGTAGATATTTTCACTCAAGTCAAGAGTATATTATAAGCAAACGAGTAAAACTTTTGTACCAATTCTTCCTAGCTGAGAACGTATTCATGATTAATACTAATGAGTATTTTTAATGATTCATATGTTTGGAATTTGAATAAATTAAAACATAGTGACATTCAACTTACAACACCACATTAAACATTCCCATAAATAAATAAATAAATAAAACACCGAATTAAACATCTATAATGTTGTCTGAAACTTGTGTCTTATCAAAAGGGTGTATGTATTCAATTTTTTTTTTTTTTAATTAGAGTCAAAAGGGTATATTTTATGCGTAGCCTGCAATTTTATAAAAATGGGTAATGATTTTTGACGCACTATATAGTCATCACTATAATTGGTGTTCTTTAATTTGTTTGTTCTGAAAAAGAAAAAAAAGAAAAAATTGTACCCAACCTAACTACCTCGCAGTGAGGTTTGAATCTTTTCTCTGATTTGAAACTAATAATCTCGTGGATTATCAAATGGCCAATGGGAGATTGCCACGTGAGCAGAGAGAGAGGGTATGTCCAAAGGAAAGGTTGGGTGGACAGGAACAGGATAACGCTTGGAGTCAAAGGAAAAACATCACATCGTATAAGTTATAAGATGCGGAAACATGACTTTTTAACGTTGGGTTTTGTGTGTTTTGCCAGTCTCTGTTGCTTATCCACAGCAACAACAAAAAATTTTGGGTTAGTTTATTTTTATATATTTTTAAAAAAATAATTATTTTTGGCAACAAATATCTCAAATTATAAAAAAAATTTGGCAATAAATATTTTTTTCTTGTTTCTCATGATATTTAAAAAAATTGTTTCTAGCTAACTTATACTAAAACAAATATCTCAAATTATAAAAAAATAAATCCAAAAGAACACTCACATTAAATTCATTTTTTCTTTTTTTGCCCCCTTTAGTTTTATCAGAAATGTTTTGACATTATTTGCACAAAGCCACAAACCCAGCTCTAAATATATTCCTCTCTCTCTCTCTCTCTCTCCCTTAAAATTGTTTGATTGATGGCAAGGATTGAATCATCTAGAAGAACCCCTGCGCATATAAAGGTGAGTTTTCATCATGAACAAATTGAAATTTTTTTTTTCTTATAGTGTCTAGAAAGTGAGAACGGGTTTGATTTTGGAAAAGAGGCTAGTGAAAAAAAAAATCATGAGAACCAAGAAAAAAAATAAGAGGTTTTTTTTTTTTTTGATGGGAAGAGGAATTTTTTTTTTTTTGGTGCATCTTAATATCCAAAATATATAATATTATTTTCAACTTAGAATTTAGCCTAATGACAATAAATCTAATTTTTCATAAAATAAAAATATTCTTATACCTCAATCGTTACTTTTTAATATTTTTAACTATTTACCTATTTATTGTTGTAACTATTGAATTATAAAAAAAGAATACCATGCTAAGGCACTAAAGACTGAATGGTTAATCATCATATTACACTTGTTATTCTTGATTGAAATGAACTATATCAATAATTATACAGCCATAATCTTTTTCACAACCGTTGAAGTGACAAATAGTAAATAGTAGGCGATAAAGTAATGTTAGTAATGGGTTTAAATAAAAAAAAATAACAACTTGATAACTCAATAATTATAAAATTTGTTATGAAAATATTATGCATGCATATATAACATTGTGAACTATTTAGGTTGCGATTAGCATTGGCTAAAAAAATCAGTTTTTTTTTTTTACTATTTAGTGAACATTTGGATAGCGGCAAGCTGTGAACATTTTGCGTGTCTAACGTTTTTTTGTGGGTTCTGTGCACTATTCATGGGACTCGCAATTACTCTTTTTTTTTTCTTTTCTTTTTTCTTTCAAAAAAACAATTTTAATTCACACATTTAAAAATTATTTTGTTACTAAGCGGTATCCAAACAGATCCTTAGAGTCCATTTTGGATTCGCTTATTTTACTGAAACTGAAAACTTTTTGCTAAAAGTACTGTAGATAAAGGTAAAAGTTAACTAAAATAGTACAGTGAGATCTATGAATAGCACTAAAAAGTGCAGTGGAACCCATAAATAGTAGTAAAAATAAGCTGAATAGTAAAATAAGTTGGCAAAAATAATTATTGCCAAATGAACACTTAGCTCATTTTTATTACTATTCAACTTATTTTTACTATTATTTATGAGTCTTATTGTTATTGTATTATTTCAGCTAACTTTTAACTTTATCTACAGTACTATCAGCAAAAAAAATTCAATTGTAACTAAATAAACTATTCGCAAACAAATACTTAGTACGCGTTTGGCTTCAAATTAAAAAGTTAACTTATTTTACTATTCAACTTACTTTTGTTACTATTCATGAGTTTCACTCCACTTTTAGTACTATTTATGGATGCTACTATATTATTTTAACTAACTTATACATTTATTTATAATATTTTTCGGTAAAAAGTTTTCAATTTCAACAAAATAAGCGGATTTCAAATAGACCTTTAAAATTGTAATTAACAAGCATACTCATACAAAGGACAAGTTAATAGTTAGAAATATTTTTTTAAAATAATTTTTTAACAAGTTAAAAGTTAGAAATATTTTTTTAAAATAATTTTTTAAAGTATGTCTAAATATCGCTTATTTACTAAATTAAAAATTTATTACTAAAAATATTATAATAAAATAATTTTTAAAGATATAAATAGTATCGTAAACCCAAAAATAAATTGGCAGGTAACTTTTTGTGTTTTTAACTGTGTTGGGAACAGATCAATTAAACCTCACCAAAAACGTAAATGCTGAAAATGTTGCGACTGACTCACTATTCAAACCCACACTTAATGTGACAATTTTTTTTTATTGAAATAATATCATTTCTCACGTCAAATATCAAGGACACCACTAAAGAAAATTTATTGGGATTGAGGGGATCTTTCTGTAAATAAAAAACTGGAACAGATTGCACCTCAATTTGGCCGCTTCTCACTTTCTCAGACATTTGTCTTAAATGCTAATCTGATTATTTTATTTTCTTGTCCGGTTAATATGTGCCGTATTAACCTTTTATTTTAGAAAATTTTTTATGTAAAATAAAAAATTATTAAAACAGTTAATTATTATTTTTTTCATAAAATTTTTTTAAAAATAATTTATTAATGTATATCAACTACACGTAATAACTTTTTTATTTTTATTTTTACCGCTTATTACATTTCCCAAAGCAAAAGCTTAAAAGAATACTTAAAAGGGTGAACCTAAGAGCTAAGTTTCGTGTCAGATAAGGTGAGGCCCCCAAAAGGTAGAAAAAACTGGGCCCCATATATTCACATTCTCAAATATTTATTATAAAAGCAATTGTGGAGCTTCTTATTCTTTCATCAACACACAACACCAAAAATCTCACCCATCCATTCTTCCATGCACTTACTATTATTACCTGCCAACTTATTAGTAGCTTTCTTTTCATTCTTTAAAAGAATAAAAGTAGAAAGTGTTGCAAAGCCCAAAAAACCAAACTCTCTCTCTCTCTCTCTCTCTCTCCCTCTGTAAGGATTTAAAACAGTTTATTGTGCGTGAGGTAGCTACAAACACAAACCAAAGGCCATTTTACTTTGAGAGACCAAATTGCTTGTTAATATGAGTTTCAGAATTCTAGTGTGCAACATGTTATGGCCAAACATGTTCATCATGTTAGTGCTATTTTTTAGCACTTTGGTTTGTTCAGCTACAGCCTCTGTGAGTTATGATCACAGAGCTATCATAGTAGGTGGGAAGAGAAGGATTTTAATTTCTGGGTCAATTCACTATCCAAGAAGCACTCCCGAGGTACTGCTTTTATCATCAAATATGCCAATGTGGTTCACGGGTTCTTGTTGTTTCATATTTGTACTGTTTTTTCATGTGTTTCTTGTCGATGGGTTTATGTGGGGTTTTGGTAATTTGTAGATTCTTTAGCTCAAAGTTTTTGACTTTTTGTGGGTTTCTCTTTGTGGTTGCAGATGTGGCCTGATCTTATACAGAAGGCCAAAGATGGAGGCTTGGATGTTATTCAGACATATGTGTTTTGGAATGGACATGAGCCTTCTCCTGGAAAAGTACTTATTCTAATGCATTTTAATTTGTTTCTGATTGTAAATATTGTTCTCTTTTATAGGTTGAGAAAATAGTCCTCACTGGCATTTCTTTGTTTTGAAATTTTCAGTATTATTTTGAGGATA
The DNA here is from genome assembly GCF_002906115.3 of Quercus suber. Taxonomy (NCBI): domain Eukaryota; kingdom Viridiplantae; phylum Streptophyta; class Magnoliopsida; order Fagales; family Fagaceae; genus Quercus; species Quercus suber. The sequence goes on from NW_027069739.1 coordinate 659,882, forward strand.
GGTATGATTTGGTTAAGTTCATCAAGCTGGTACAAGAAGCAGGCCTATATGTCCATCTCAGAATTGGGCCCTATGTTTGTGCTGAATGGAACTTTGGGTAATAATGTCGATAATATCTATGCAATTTTAACTAAGAGTTTCAATCCTAAGAAAATTTCTACCACCCAAAAAAAAAAAAAAAATAAAAAAAAAAAAAAAAAAAAAAAAAACAAGAAATTGAAATCCTATTGTATTTCATATGTTCTGTTTTTGCTCTGTTTCTGATGCAGGGGATTTCCTGTTTGGCTGAAATATGTTCCAGGCATTGCTTTTAGAACAGACAATGAACCTTTCAAGGTTGGAACTTTGAATTCCTCACTGTGAAATTTTATTCTTTTTAACTTTTTTAACATATTCTCTGAATTATTAATCGTTTTATTCTTGTTTTCACTAAAATCAAGGGGGCAATGCAAAAATTCACAGAGAAGATTGTAAGTATGATGAAAGCAGAAAAGTTGTTTGAAACTCAAGGAGGCCCAATCATTCTGTCTCAGGTAGAAAAATTTGACTGAATTATTCTTTGCCACTCTTCTAGAAGTGGTTTTGAAATTGTGTTTTTAAATATGGACTTTAGTTTTCTCAAACACTGGCCGGTCAATCTTGTTAATATCTTAATTAATTTTTGAATTAAATGTTGACAGATTGAAAATGAATTTGGACCAGTGGAATGGGAAATTGGCGCCCCTGGTAAAGCTTATACTAAGTGGGCAGCACAAATGGCTGTTGCTCTTGACACTGGCGTCCCATGGGTTATGTGCAAGCAAGAGGATGCCCCTGACCCTGTTGTAAGTGTTATTCTGTCTCATATTTTCAACGTTTTCTTTTGTCTTGCTTTATATTTGTCATTTTCGAAATAGCGTTCTAGGTGACTTTCATTTATTACTGTCACAACTTTATTGGTGGGGTTTCTAACAGTATGTTATGTACAAAGGTTTTGGCTTTAACTGATAGAGATTTGTTGGCCAAACTTCCTTTTCCTGCACAACTATTTGGGGTCCTATGATCTATACATCTCTACAGTTTTGTCTTTTCCTCCATTTCTCCAGGATTTGGGTTTTGAGTTTTGTAATGAATTCAATCATGAGCATGTCTCCTGTTCAATTCATCAAAATTTTTCCTGTTGTCCCGTGAGGGTTTAAGTTAAAAACATTTACTTATTATAGAGGAAGGAATATACAGTTTAAAAGGCCTGTATTTGGGGGTTAATTTTTAAATAATTGGACTTTCTATTATCAACTACTTGACCAATTATTTTCAGTTTTCAAAGCTTCCTGTCATCTCTCTCTCTCTCTCTCTCTCTCTCTCTCACCCAAATCTATATTTATTTATGATGGGATAGATTGATACGTGCAACGGTTTCTACTGTGAAAACTTCAAGCCAAACAAGGACTATAAACCAAAAATGTGGACAGAAAACTGGACTGGTTGGTAAGTACATATTGCTTGTGTAGGCCAAAATTTATTGCTTTTCTTTACATGAATTTTATTATTCTATACCTTATCCTGTTACTGTAAGTATCTGAGACTGCAATTACGTTGTGTTTTTATCCATTAAGAAAATGTTTTCAGATATAATTTTCCTCTCATATCTTTTGTATCCCCAGGTACACAGAATTTGGTGGTGCAGTTCCTTATAGACCAGCAGAAGACTTGGCATTTTCAGTTGCAAGGTTCATTCAGAACGGTGGTTCTTTCATGAATTATTATATGGTACACAATCTTTCATTCTGTTTTCACTTTAATCTAATTTACCTTCTGTATGACCACCCAGAGTATATATAATCTTATTTATTTAAACTTTTTTTGCAGTACCATGGAGGAACTAATTTTGGTCGGACAGCTGGTGGTCCCTTCATTGCAACCAGCTATGATTATGATGCTCCTCTTGATGAATTTGGTATGCATTTAGGATAAGGTTGCTAGAGTAGGTTGTGCTAAAGTTGTTTGCCTGCCTCATTAATATTTTTTCAAGTGTAACACCTAATATAAAAAGAATACATGTGCCGACACCAAATATTTGGGAACAAGGCTTTGTTGTTGTAACACCTAATATCATATTGGAGGAAGTTGACTAATATTTGCTCTATTTACTTGAAAACCAATATGTCACAATAGTCCCAACAAGTTTCTGTTCTATACCAGGACTACCAAGGGAACCAAAATGGGACATTTGAGAGACCTGCATAAAGCCATCAAATTATGTGAATCAGCTTTAGTTTCAACAGATCCCACTGTGACAAAACTAGGAAATAATCAAGAGGTAAGGTTTTTCAATTAGCCAAAAGAAACTATGTATTAACTATCTTTTTTTTTTTTTTTTTCCAGTATTTTTTCTCATCAGTGTCATATCTTAGGCTCATGTATTCAAGTCAAAGTCTGGTGCTTGTGCTGCCTTTCTTGCAAATTATGACACATCATCATCTGCAAAGGTGTCCTTTGGAAATGCACAATATGACCTGCCACCTTGGTCCATCAGCATTCTTCCTGACTGCAAAACTGCAGTTTTCAACACTGCAAGGGTAAGAGAACACTTTACAGAATGTATATGTACGTAAATGGAAAGATTTAATCTAAAAGCCTTTACAGAATTTTTTAACAAAATTTTGAAGTGTAAATTTTATTTTGGAATGCCAAGTTGAGCTCTGCTTTATATTATATTTCTGTTTGAAGATTCCCAATGATGAATTTTAATATCTGATTGTAAATGGAAATTCTATACAGATTGGTGCCCAAAGCTCACAGAGGAAGATGACGCCTGTAAATAGTGCATTTTCGTGGCAGTCATACAATGAAGAAACTGCCTCTGCTGATGACGATGATGCAACTGTGATGGATGGGCTCTGGGAACAAGTAAATGTAACAAGAGATGCTACAGATTATTTGTGGTACATGACAGAGTAAGTAATTTATAACCAATCACTGCATTGCCTTCTTTGAGGTATTGGAGGAAAAAAAAATTCTTGCAATCATGTTAGAACTCATATATTTTATCCCTGAACATTTATAAATCTTCTGTTGCTCAGTGTCAAGATAGATTCTGATGAAGGATTTATCAAGAATGGACAATCTCCACTTCTCGCTATATTTTCAGCTGGCCATGCTTTGCATGTTTTCATCAATGGACAACTATCAGGTAATTATGGTTCAAGGAAATTTAGGCCCAGTACTGCTGGTTGAACTTTGATTTGATTAATTCACCAGCTTCTTTTTCCTAATGCAGGATCTGCATATGGGGGACTCGAAAATCCTAAATTAACTTTTAGTAACAATGTGAATCTGAGGGTTGGCATTAACAAGATTTCTTTATTAAGTGTTGCTGTGGGTCTTCCGGTTAGTTCTCTCACAAGGATTCATGTTCTTTACAACAATATTAACAATAAAAAGATGTGACGTTTATGATCTTTACCTTGTCTTGTTGATATGTATCAGAATGTTGGCGTGCATTTTGAGACATGGAATGCTGGGGTTTTAGGCCCAGTCACATTGAAGGGTCTCAATGAGGGGACAAGAGATTTGTCGAAGCAGAAATGGTCTTACAAGGTATTTCTCAAAAACAGAAATGGTCTTACAAGGTTTTTGTCTATATGATTTATGTTCCACTCTCTATCATTGACCCCATTAGACTTAAAGAGCCTAATCAAATCTTGATAAGAATTTTTTATTTTATTAAAAGTAAATATTAAAACAAACTAGCATTCTGAAAAGGCAGGATTCTTAAGAGGAAAATTATCTTGTCTTTTATCAATTAAGGATTTGTTAAATAAATGTAAAAATTTAAACTGTGCTCTACGTGAGTAACAATAACAATTTATAACTTAAATTACAAATTGGGATATCTAGGCATGGTTAAAAGGTTTTACATTTTTTCAATGAGAAATTTGTCCCTATTATAGTCAGTAGATAGTCACAAAAAGCTAAATGACTTATTTTGTATGTTCCCTGAGCAGGTTGGTCTGAAAGGCGAAGCTTTAAGCCTTCATACTGTTAGTGGGAGTTCCTCTGTTGAATGGGCAGAAGGATCATTATTGGCTACAAAACAACCCTTGACATGGTACAAGGTTAGAACAATTTCAATACTCAGTTAACACATTCCTTCCAATAAACTGATTTGAGATTTGAGAAAAGCAAGTTTGCCAAACTTAAATTGATGTTGTGATATCTCTCCAGGGTACTTTTAGTGCACCAGGAGGCAATGACCCATTGGCTTTGGATATGAATAGCATGGGAAAAGGTCAAATATGGATAAATGGTCAGAGCATCGGACGCCACTGGCCTGCATATATTGCACATGGTAATTGTGGCAGTTGTAATTATGCTGGAACTTATGATGATAAGAAATGCAGAGCTAATTGTGGAGAGCCCTCCCAAAGATGGTGAGGAAAGATCTACTTAAATTTTTTTTTTTTTATCATATATTCATGCACTTTAGATATCTGTGATAAAGCTGTTATTTTTCAGGTACCATGTTCCACGCTCATGGCTGAATCCAAGCGGGAATCTATTGGTTGTGTTTGAAGAATTTGGTGGTGATCCAACTGGGATTTCATTGGTAAAAAGAACAACGGGAAGTGTCTGTGCTGATATCTATGAAGGGCAGCCAACACTGAAGAACTGGGGCATGCTAACCTCTGGCCAAATTAATAGACCAAAAGCCCATCTATGGTGCCCACCTGGGCAGAAAATCTCTCAAATAAAGTTCGCTAGTTATGGCCTGCCTCAGGGAACATGTGGAAGCTTTAAAGAAGGGAACTGTCATGCGCACAAGTCCTATAATGCTCCACAAAGGGTATCTGATCAACTTTAATTATTATTATTTCCTTTTTATTTCTAAGATATGTATAAATTTCCAGTACTTTTTAATCAATCATTTGTGACAAGCCCTTTGGAAGCTTATAGTTTTGATTCATCTTAGAGCAGTGGTCACTGAAAGAACATGGGTACTCACTGTTTCATTGCTAGGCCTCAAGTCTTCCTGTTATTTGTTGAATTATTCCTTTGATTGATTCTAGATAATTTAAGTCCAACTACAGAATCTGTATTGCTAGTGAACTTCTCTTATTATGCTTTTTTCATAACTAACCTGGATTGTATCTTGCAGAATTGTATTGGAAAGGAATCTTGTTTAGTAACTGTAGCTCCCGAAGTCTTTGGGGGGATCCATGTCCAGGAAACACGAAGAAGTTTTCACTTGAGGCCGTCTGCGGCTAAACATAGCAGCTTCCATTCCATTAAGTACAGAATAAATGATGAGCTAGTTGTTCATCTTCAGTACATAGACATATATACAAACCAGATTATCAAAGCAACTAGTTTTACTTTGGGCGAGGACATATGCATGGAGCAACGCCACATGCCACCTGGCCAAACCAAATGTAGATAGAGAAGATGATTCTAAACATGCATCAAAGATGCTTTAGCCCTTATGTGCACAGGCAAGCTGTGATATGTCAAGTATAGGTTCATACGCTATACATAGGGTTTATTACAACACAAGAATCTCTACACAAGTAGCAGGGCAAGCGCTTTAACCTGCTTGCTTGCTTGCTTGTATGGTACGTAACATTGTAACGTTGTAGGAGAAAGCAATTCGGTTCTTGTAACAATAAATTGGCAATTAATATATAATTAAAAAAAAAGAAAAAAAAAAAAACCCAGCTGTTGAATTGCATTTTGATTTGTTAATTTCTACCTTTCATGATTGAACTAAAAGAACAATATCTTCTTCCTCGTTATACTTGAAAGTTGACCCACACTTTGCTACCTAATTAGATGATAATCTTTTATATCACATACATGCAATAATTTAATAATAAGCAATCACTATCGAGCAACATGTGGCAATTTCAAACTATTAATTTAAGCTTTAGGCTGCTTTCTGGCAAGGAAATTTCTTTTTGGAATTATGTAATGCGGACTCCTATTCCAGAGGTTGATTATTTGTCAGTCCAACCAAAAAAGACTGATACTCTGGTAAATATTTGGAGTAATACTAATGCAGTGTGGGATCTTCTTGAGTTGCGGAAAGGAAGCAGTGGTGTCAGCCATCTTTATAAATACTCATTATGAAACAGAATATACAACAATTTTCTTACACCTTAGGGGTATTCATAGAACAAACAGAATAATACATTTTTATACCACCTTATCATTTCCCTAAATGAGACAAAAATGGTTAGGAACAACTTCTGAACAGGGGGCCTATTCCTTTACAAAAGTGAAGATAATTTATTATTCAAGCTATTAATTACATCATCTAGATCTTTGTTAACCTGTGATACTTCTTGCCCTTGATTCCTCCACTTCACCAGTCTACTGCTGAGATCCATTAGCATCAGGACTCCATCTTCATCAATTCTGAAATGAATTAGCCTCTTGATACAATTAATCAAGTACTTGCACACCCTTACCTTCGCCCGGAAAATAAATTGCAGTCCACTCTCTTCAGTTTCAAACATCAAGTTAGACATGCTCTCAACAGTATCTGTTAAACTGAAGACAAGACAGGCACCTGCTACAGCCTCCCTTTTATTAAAATTTTCAGTCCATCTAACTGATTCTTCTGACCCTACAGAACTCCGCTTGACATGATTCAATGTAGTGCTATTGCTTTCTATTGACTGCAGTATTCTACCAGTTGCAGCAAAATGTAGCAGCGTGTGACATCCCTCTTCATCTATATTATTAGGGCACCCTATCAAGACGCCTAATGGGATTCTTCTGAACAACACACTTTGCTGCAAGTTAAGACCATAGGATGTTTTTTCCTCACATGACGAATAGGTGTTGACAGTTTTATCCTGATACCACAGGCATATGTCTTGGAATTCTTTCAGCCAGAGTCCAATGGTTTGACAACAATGCTCTGTTGTGAGAGTGTAATCCTTGTTGTCACGAGATTTGAGTTTCTTCAGTTTCTTACCAAAACCAGCTGCTTCTTTGTCATGTGAAACTGAACCAAATTGTTTGGGCCTCCAGGACTCTGATATTTTAGTTAAAGAATCAACAAGCAAATCCTGATGAGATTTACTAATGGGGCTCAGAATCCATGCAATGTACCTTGCTCCAGCAGCAGAACAAGGTTGTTCCATGTCATGTCTTTGTCCAATTTTGGCTGTCCCCAGTGTGAATTCCGTATGAAAATTGTCTGGAAGAGCTTCCTCAGTGAAGAGCAAAACAGAGGCAAAATAGAACCAATCTGGGAAGTTGATTGCCAGAGCCCTGCTATGCAACATTTAAAGATGAGTCTTGGAATTTGGATCAAGATGCTGTAAGAGCCCTATTGCTTTCATTTGGACCTATGGGGTAGGAATTTACCATGAAGATTTGTGATCAATTGTTGACATCTTCATTGCAGCTGGCTTGGTTGTAGAATCAAAATGTTTTCTAGCACGAGAAACTGGTTCATTTACAGACGAAGTTAAATGCAGAAAGGTTTCAGATGAGATTGGTCCAGCCAAGGTCCTCAATAAGTGGTGATGGTTGTAGGGAAGATATGCATTAGAAAAAGGCAGCTTTAATCCCAATTCCACTGATATGCCCCACCATGTTGGTCTGGAGATTATATCTAGTATTATTGAGACCAATTTAGTTAGAAACCCTTGTACAGAGGCCAGACCCCTGTTGTACAAGTAAATTAGAAAACTGGATTAGATAAGCTGGCTAATTTGAGTCTTTTATACTTATATGACACAATATTAAAATAAGTATTAAATGTCATTATTAGATTTATCTGTAATAATTTATGTTAGATGATAAATTCTGAAATCCAAACGACGTAATCTCAAAATGTTCACATTCATTAACACTAGGATTATGTTCCCAAAATAGAGCCCTCATTTAACATACTACATCTACAAAACTATCAACATTTATTAAAGTTTATATAAAAGGTTAATTGACAAAAATTTATTTGAAAACATAAATGAACACAGCAGTGAAACTCCAAATAATCTAGTCACAGGACAAGGTGTTATTGACACAAACAGAAAGCGTGATTATAATTTATAGCTCGGAAAAAGTAATCTACGCATCAAAGACATCATTATGACTCAGTCATGGAAATGATTATGAGAAAGTAAGATGCACACAAGAAGCACAACACATTTAGAAACAACTTAACCTAAAACTTCGATCCCTTCAAGGATGATAGAGGGAACAACCAACAATGCAAATAGCTAAAGTATTCATGGGATCAAGAAACATGTACTCACGTCACTAGAAGCCAGTTATGTAACAAAGCTCTGGTCTCAATAAACATAGTGGGAGAAAGTACCAAGCAAACAATTGTAGAGCGCCAGTCCATCCTCTCATGAAATTCTTCATTTAAACAAATGAAAGGCCTCTCCATAGTGTCTTGTAAAATCTTCAAAACATCATGCTTTAGATTTAAAGGGTCAAGATACCAGGACAACAACCTGAAAAGGGATAACATATAAATGACAAATTTACAAACTCACAAATATTGATAATGTAGAACAGTGTTACAATCTTAAAATTGCCATTGAAACAATAAGCGCCCATTTGGATTGAGGGGGGAGGGAGGGGAGTAGAGTAGAGTTGGCTGCAAATAGACTAATTTTGGGCCAACTCTACTCTACTCTACTCTTCCTCTCTCTCCCTCAATCCAAACGGACCATAAGGTTTCATGCAAATAATATGGCCTTTTTTTTCCCTTTAATATGGACGAGAATACTTTACTTAAGTTGAAAGAATAATGGTAAAACTCAACATAACCCAAAAAGTAAAAGAGGAATGATAGCAGAATAAGGTGGAAAAATTAGATAGGTAAGTGAAGCATTTTCTGGGGGGATTGTTAAGTAAACTCTGTTCAAAGCAAACCTGAAAGGTATTTCATCGTTCTTAAGGGAGAACTCTCTGGGCAAATGGCAAAGCAGCTGTGAAACTGCTGTGCTTCTTCTATCAATTGATTTTGCATTAAGAACAGGAGTTGATGGCAACAAATGTTGATAACAAGATGCAGAAACCACTACTCTTACAACAGCACATGCTAACATTTGAGAAAGCATCCCTGCAGTACATGAAAAATGTGTTCACAAACTCAATGAAAATGACCAAAATTGTTCAATAAATAACACAATTCAAAAGAAAAAAATACAATTCCTGGTAAAATTTACACAAATGGTAAGTTCTATTTCGTAGTCTCTACTCATATCACTACTAAAACTATGTACATCATATCACAAAATCTATCACATTTTTCACAATGAACTAAAAGGGCTTAGAAATAAAATTCTCAAACCAAGACCTATCCTACATTATAAAAAATCATAAAGATGAGGAACTCATTTGGAATCCAATAGCAAAATACGGGTTTTCAAAATTTAACAACTTTTCCAATCACAAAATCTATTACACTTTTAACAATGAATTAAAAGGACTTAAGACATATAATTCTCAAAACCAAGACCCATCCTACATATCAAGAAAATATAAAAAATAAAATAAAAATAAATAAATAAATAACTCAATTTACAATCCAACACCAAAACCCGGTTTTCAAAAGCTCAACCTTTTACAAATTTAACTAACTTACACAAACATCATTAACTACAAAGATTTCAAAATGGCATAGACAAGAATTCAACCCTACCATGTCCCTCCAATTTTCCGACAACATCGGCACACGCTTCCACCAATTCTGCACAATCTCGATGTGAAATCGAGCTACCGACCTGAAAAACCTCGTCTTTTTGAAACCAGAAAACCCGGCAAGCAATTGAAGATGACAAGACAGTAACAATAGTGTTGACCAAATACTGGAGCACCGAATTGAAGACCTAAACAACAAAAAATCACACCAATTAGACATAAAAGAAGCTAACTTTACCACATTTTCTACCTACCAAAAAAAAACCTAACCAAGCTCTGATTTCAGCTTACCTGTGGTGCTTTGAAGCACATTAGGGACAGCACCGTGTCCAAAACCCTAACCCTAGAATCTTCGTTGCTGAGGTTCAGGGATTGGTTTAGCTTTGAAATTGAGAGGCTAAGAGCCTCTTCTTCTTCGTGGTCTTGATTTAGGGTTTTGAGGTGCGAAGCGAGCTTCTCGAAGAGATCGGTGAGCTCGGGTACTGCGGTCATTGGCGCAGAGAATCGGAGGCGAGGAATTCTGGGTTCGCGCCAAAATTTGCATCCTTTAAAGCTGTTGCTTAGAGTCTATGGGCCCTAGTGAAGCCCATTAACATCATAAGTCCATAAATAAAAATACTCTAGTCAGCTCGGTTATGGGTTGAATAAGATATATGGGCTTGAATCCCAACCTATACAACAAATTCATTGGTATCTTAGTTTGATAATAAAATCAAGAATAGGTGTCATAAGTTAAAATTTTCAAAAAAAAAAAAAAAAAACTCTAAAGATAGTAATGTAAGAAGATGGAATTCTAAGAGCATAAACTATTCCACAAATACAATTCTGACGTAGTAGACTGTAAATGTCTATTAATTACTATGGATCTATCATTTTTTTCATCACTGCTCACACTCTGTTACATTATAGTTGAGTAAAGAAGTTCAAGTTGTGAAATAGTTTGTGTTACTATAATTTTTTTCCCATATATATGAGCTGATTTAATACTTGGGATATTGTTAGAACAAACTAAGTATAATCTGTATAGTCCTATTTTTCTATCTAAAAATCTCATAATCTTGTTTCTCAAAAAAAAAAAAAAAAACAAAAAATAATTTTGATTAGTTGATGATATGCACAAGAAAACGTGTAGTTTAAGTAAATTGGCTACGTAGCAACCCAATCTTCTATTTATATTATTCTCTTTCTGGATAAGGGCATTATTCATATGGCCTAAAAAAGGGCGATGTATATATATATATATGATTAATATCTCACCAATAGCATGCCTTCTAGATTTGTTATCTGGTCAAATTAATAGCGTGTATCTAATGAATTGAAACTCTATCCACTTTTGGAAGAAGAAAATTTCATAAAATTTCAAGGCCATCGATATCAAGACCTCTCTATTTTAAATAGGGGATTACCGATAAGAAAGGAATATAATATATATATATATATATAGTTACTAAAGTTCTGTATTTGTACGTATCAAAAAAGAAAAAGCTGTGTGTCTGTATAACAATAATAGTAAGACATCAACACTAGAAGTAATACTAGTACTAGAGATAATGATAGTATGACATCAATACTTGAAGTAATAGTAATACTAGAGAAGTAAAGATAATGATAACAATGATACACATAACAATTGGAAAAAAAAAACATATAACATGATAATATTATGAGTTCACTTCAAGTTATATCTTGTATAACTTTAAGTAATGTTACATTACTCAATATTTTTTAATTGGATGTGAATTTTGACAAATCTACATTTTAATTACATTATCTTCATATATTCTCTATATTTTCAAAATTTCAAGGTGATAAAAGATTAATAGACATGTCATCAATTAATTGTTTAAATTCAAGTTTTTGTTGTTTAAAATAATGCATAAAAGATGAGTTATAAATTGAATCGTAAATAACATCTAATTGGCATGAATGTTAAGAACATATAGAACACGTAATTCAATTATGGGATTTTCAAAATATAAATTATATAACAAGTTATTAGGTGGTATAACAATTCAAGGGCAGAACTAGGATTTCAAGCTAGGGAGGCCGAAGTATAAGAAAAAAAAAATCCAAATAGGTATCCATATAGTACTAACAAACTATAAACCAAGATCAATACACAAAATCATTGTTCCTTAATACATTAAAATGCAATCATTTACCAACAAAGACATAAAAATACAAAATAATATTGTTTCTTAAGAGTGTCAACTATTGCCAAAAAAAAAATTATTCTCACAAACCAAAACTTACTTTTGCTACTTTAATATAGCATTTGAAATGTCTCGTAGAGTAGTGTTGTTGGTATTTGGTGTTCTAAATACTAAATATTTACCATTTAGAACACCTAATGAGCTTATGATGGTTTGGAATTGCATTCCTAAGATTTTTTTTTTTTTTAAATGGTGGCTAAAAATAATAATAATAATAAGAAGAAGAAGAAGAAGAAAGGGTGAATTTTTAAAATTAAGCTTGTTACATGGAAGACTTGATTCAGAAGTGGTGCATGAACTAGTAAAGTTCAACTCTTAGTGAGATTTGTATATTGAAATGGTGAAGCAATATATCTTCAAAGTCTGCTTATTTTGGTAATTTTTATGTTTCGGGGCCTATTTCGGTCATTTTATAGGTTTTGGGGGTATTTTGGTAATTTTTTAGGTTTCGGGGGGTATTTTAGTCATTTTCTAGGTTTCAGGGTATTTTAGTCATTTTTTAAGTTTAGGGAGTATTTTGGCAATTTTATAGGTTTTGGGAGATATTTTGCTAATTTTAGAGATTTTGGAGGTATTTTGGTCATTTTAGTGGTTTTTAAGCATATTTTGTGATTTTAGAGATATCGGGGGTATTTTGGTCATTTTAGAGGTTTCATAGGTATTTTGCTCATTTTAGAGATTTTGGAGATATTTTAGTCATTTTAGTGGTTTTTGAGCATATTTGGTAATTTTAGAGATATCACGGGTATTTTGTTTATTTTAGAGGTTTCATGAGTATTTTACTCATTTTAGAGATTTTGGATGTCTAAGGGTATATTTGTAATTTTGGAAGTGTAGGGATATTTGCGTCATTTTAAGTATTTAAGGGTATTTTGGTAATTTTGGAGGTCAAAAGGGTATTTAAGTAGTTTTAGAGGTATTTAGGTCATCTATACTACTATTTAAGGGTTTTCCCTATTTTGATTCCTTGTTTGTTAGTTCAAAAATGATCTTACATCCTATGTTTAAGTAGAGACGAAACTAAAGGACAATCCGGTAAAAATGTAACTCTAACTCCCACTAAAACATTGCCTAAAAAATAGGACCACTCTTCTGTTAATTTTCAAATTATTTTATCCACTTATAAATTAGATTCTCAAAATAAAAATTATATATATAAAATAAAAACACAGTTTTTTTTTTTTTTGCTAAAAAAAAACTTCATCTCACGTGCATGAAGCGCATGTGATAAGGCTAGTATTGGATCAAATAGGTAGATTACTTATTAAATGGGTTGGGTTGATAATGGATAATTAATTTATATATAAACGGGTCATAAATGGATAAATGGGTAATTACACACTCAACCCATTTATAACCCAACCCATTTATGATTTAACCCGCCTATTTGCCACCCCTACTATATATGAATGTACAAAATTTTCTTGTAAGAAATAAAAACTTTTTTTTTTTTTTTTTGAGAAACCGGTTAGGCAGTTTTATTACGTAAACATTAAACTTTTGTCAAGTAATACAAAATTGGTTACATCACTGTGGATGTCTTCTAACCATATTTGAGGTTCATACAAGAATTTTGCCAATTTGGCGAGCTTGTCTGCAACTATATTACCCTTACGCCTAACATGTGTGAAAGAAGCATTTCTCAAGCTTGAGATTAGCCGGCGCGAATCATCAATGATATGACCAAAGGCAGCCAGGCAGGGAGAGTCCAATATAAGGTGCTTGTGTAAGAAATAAAAACAGGTATATAGTTCTATGGGGTTATGAAACATAGGCAAGAAATTATATATGCTTTTAAATTCTATTTGAGATTTTTAGAACAATGCTGATCAACTAGAAGAATTGTATCCGTATAGATGAATTACATGCATGTTCTTTGTGTAAACCGGATGATATAAACTTTTTTTTTTTTTTTTTGAGAAACCGGTTAGGCAGTTTTATTACGTAAACATTAAACTTTTGTCAAGTAATACAAAATTGGTTACATCACTGTGGATGTCTTCTAACCATATTTGAGGTTCATACAAGAATTTTGCCAATTTGGCGAGCTTGTCTGCAACTATATTACCCTTACGCCTAACATGTGTGAAAGAAGCATTTCTCAAGCTTGAGATTAGCCGGCGCGAATCATCAATGATATGACCAAAGGCAGCCAGGCAGGGAGAGTCCAATATAAGGTGCTTGTGTAAGAAATAAAAACAGGTATATAGTTCTATGGGGTTATGAAACATAGGCAAGAAATTATATATGCTTTTAAATTCTATTTGAGATTTTTAGAACAATGCTGATCAACTAGAAGAATTGTATCCGTATAGATGAATTACATGCATGTTCTTTGTGTAAACCGGATGATATGGCAACCACATTAGTTTTTAATTACCGGAATCCAAAACTAAGCTATTTACAAATCTATAAGTCTAATGACACAATAATTTTTTATTACATTTTTCATAATTGCTAATGTGATAAATTGTGATATATACATAATAAAAACAAAATCAATGGTAATTTCAACACTAATCAACTAAACAAGCTGTGAAATTTAATGTTGTCTTTGGCATTGTAGTTTACAAATTAATATACAATTTTTCCACATGCGCAAAACAATTTGTCATGAAGGACATTACAGCATAGTGACGGAGAAATGATGTATGAAGATATTTATTTGCACATAATTTGTGAACATAATTTATCTTCGTTTTTTATTTTTTTTAATGAACAAGAATTTTATTCACAAGAAAAAACAGAACTAGTGAGGATACAAGAGCCTCATCCTTGATGATAATTTGTGAACATAATTTATCTTCGTTTTTGAATGAACCAAAAAAAAAAAAAATTATCTTCGTTTCTCCTGTCAAATCACAGTTGTCAAATCTGTATTTACTTTTCCAAGCTAACAAAACAAGCTTGAAATGCAGTACACACAAATAGCTAGCATTATTTAATGTGAAATAGATAATGTCAAGTGCCCATATTTTGTAATTTTGCGGGAGTCTTTCAAAATTTATGGAGCTACTTTTCCCATGGTACATATGGACCACGCTAATGGGGGAGCAAAGTGCAAGTACTATGGTAACATATCGCACTGGATTTGGAAGAAAGGAACCTTGTTTGCCTTCTTAAGGGATATTTGGTACTTAAAAACATTTGTTTTATTATTTGAAAACATGCGTAGAAATACATGTAGGTAAAAAAAGTGTATGAAAATACATGTAATATTGTTTAAAAACTGAAAATATATGTTTGAATGGGTGTACCAAACAAAGCCTAAAGGACTGGTGAAAAGTCAAAAGATTATTTTTATTACTTCTCAGTGCAAGTGAACTCGTTTGAAGCTAGATCCTTAATATGTGTATAATGACTCCTGTTAACAAAAACCTTACTAGTATTCAATAATTTGTACAATTTTTGTCACCAAAGATTGTATAGTATAGAAATTGCTATTATTTGTGAACATTGTTTTGTCCAATTCCTTTTTTTTTTTTTTTGATCCGCTAGTTTTGTCCAATTGTTAATTGTGAAATTAATGGTACGTACTCTGTACCCAAAAAAAAAAAATTCAAATTAATGATAAAGATGATGAGATTAAATGTGTGTTTGGCAAAAATTAAAAAGCCAATTTATTTTGCTATTTAGTTTATTTTTGTTACTATTCATGGGTCTCACTGCACTTTTTGGTACAATTCATAAGTCCCACTATACTATTTCATCTAACTTTTACTTTTATCTACAGTACTTTCAATAAAAAGTTTTTAATTTCAGCAAAATAAGCAAATTCTAAAAAAGTTTTCAATTTCAGTAAAATAACAGATTTTAAACAAATGCTAAATATGAAATAGATAATGCGATTAAATGACAAGTGTAGATTTGTTTATTTTTGTAATTTAATTTTGGTGTGTTAAATACCTTGTAGATATTTGAGTCTTGTAGATATTTGTCACTGTGTAGAATATCTTGTAAATATTAGTTTAGTTGTTCTGTTTTGTAGTTTGTATATAGCAGTGCACGCCTGCACGGGTGTAGTTTACAGAGCCTACTTAGTTAGTTAGGTATCTACCACTTGTCATGTTTGTTTTGGTTGACTCGATTGTTGGTCAAGTGGTTACTCTGTTTCTGATATATAAAGAAGCAGAGTCAAATATTTATATATATGAAATCATTCACAACAATTCTCTCTCTCTCTCTCTCTCTCTCTCTCTCTCTCTCTCTCTCTCTCTCTCTCTCTCTCTCTCTCTCTCTCTCTCTCGTGATTCCACCATTATAGGAGCTTCAAGCTTGTGTCTGGTTTCAACATGGTAACAAAGCTGAACTAATTCAAGAGAATCTTCAAATTCTGGTATTCTTTGAATTTTAGTTCAATCTCTTTCATTTCCTTAGTGCTTTTCTCTGAATCAAGTAGATCGTATGGTTCTTGATTTCTGTTAAATCAAGTTGATCGTATTGTTCTTGATTCTCAAACTGAGTTTTTCTTCTCCAAATCAGGGTGCTCTTTCTGTGCTTGATAGCAACTCAAAAATCTTGATTTCTTCTGCATTGGCAAATTGAAATTCCTATTATTAGTTTTTTTTTTTGGTCAATTTTGTGTTTCCTTTTGTACATTGGCAAATTGAAACTTTCTTGGTTAGGGTTTTCAATTACCAATTTGTGATTACTGTTGTCCCTTCATCAAGATCTTGAATTGAGTTGGTTTTCTCAAGAATCTTGGTTTCTAGCTTTGTTAGCTTCTGTTTGGGACTCTGAATCTTAATCAATTTTTTTCTGCTGGATAATTCTTGTTAAGTATGACTAAAAGTTCTTCTAGTGCTTCTGTTCGTACTGTCCAACCTTGGAAAAATGCATCTGGTCCATTTTTCTTGTCTAGTGGAGACAACCCTGGTGTTTCCCTTGTTGTTCAGCATCTCATTGAGGAGAATTACAATACCTAGAGCAAAGTAGTTCTGATATCATTGGATGCTAAGACTAAATTAGGGTTCATTGATGGTTCAATTTCTAAGCCACAATCCATTGACCATCCTCTGTACACAGCTTGGTGTAAATGTAACAGCACAATATTAGCTTGGTTGTTCAATTTTGTTTCTAAGGATTTACAACCAAGCATAGTGCATTTCAAGACAGCAAGAAAGGTCTGGATTGATCTACAATACAGGTTTGGTCAAGGCAATGGTCCTAGGATCTTTGAATTAAGGAAGGATGTTAGTTCTTTGACTCAAGAGGATTTAAGTATCAATGCATACTACACAAAGTTTAAGGGTTTTTGGGATGAATTTTCCACCTATAGAACCTGCACTTGTGGACACCATGTGGAGAATTGTACCATGTCATTTTTTATGGGACTGAATGAGACTTACACTGGAATTAGAGGTCAAATTCTTCTTATGGATCCCATACCTCCTTTGAGTAAGGTTTTCTCTCTTTCGCTTCAAGATGAGAAGCAAAGAAAGGTTAGTGCTGGTAAGAAGGCTTTGACTAAAACAGCAGTTGCAATGGTAGCATTGGGACCCAAGTCTAATGTCAAGAATTTCAATAAGTCCAGGTTAGGCAGACCTCAATGCACTCACTATGGTGCCATGGGACATGTAGTAGATAAGTGTTACAAACTACATGGTTACCCTCCTGGGTACAAGTTCAAGAACAAATCTCAAACCTTTGCAAAGCAATCTGGTTACAACTGAGGATAGTTCTAATGAATCTATCTCCCTCACTAGAGCTAAGTATCAACAACTGGTTGGTTTGCTAAATTCACAATGTCATTTTGGTACTCAAGCCCCACTAGAAGCAAGTTTGGCCACTACTCATCAGGTTGCTAGCATCATAACTCAGCCTCCTTTTGGTTCTCAACCTCCATTTGGTTCTCAAGGTCAAAAGCTATCAAGTATCTAGTTTTCTCCATCCTTTGAAAATTCAATTTTTTCTTCCACTATCAATACTTCCCATATAGGCTCCACTAATTGGATTCTTGACAGTGGAACTACTGACCACATGGTTCATTCTCTTCATTTTTTTAAGTCCATTAATTCTTCAGTTCAGATTTCTGTTAGATTACCTAATGGTGATATGGTCAAGGTGACTCATATAGGCACTGTTCAAGTTTCTGTTTCTTTACTCTTAGAGAATGTTCTTTGTATTCCTAGTTTCTCTTTCAACCTTATTTCTATTAGAAAGCTTACCCGGAATTCTTCTTGTTGCTATATATTTCTCTCCAATTATTGTTTTCTCCAAGACTTACAGCATTGGAAGATGATTGGGTTGGGTAAAAAGCAAGGAGGCCTTTACACATTGCAGTGCACTCCACACGTCACTTTACCAGATTTTGTTTCTAAGGCTTTGTCAATGTTGTCATCCTGTTTTCATGGCAAAAGTGTTAATTCTTATCATCTTGATTCTTCTGATAGTGCTTTTAGGCTATGACACTATAGATTAGGCCATCCATCTTCACAAAGATTGACTTTGTTGAATAATACTGTACCTGACATCAAATCTTGCAATAATACTAAGTCTTTTGATTGTCACATTTGTCCTTTAGCTAAACAGCACAGATTGCCTTTTACTCATTCTTCTAGCATTATGCTGACTTTTGGGGACCCTATTCCACTCATTCCCTGAATGGATCAAAGTATTTTCTTACCTTGGTAGATGATTACAACAGGTGTACTTGGGTATATTTGTTGAAGCATAAGTCTGATGCTTCAACCTTGATTCAATCCTTTTTTCACATGATTTTAACACAGTTTAATTTTCCTATCAAAGTGTTTAGTTCAGACAATGGACTTGAATTTTCCCTTTCTTCTTTTTATGCTTCTAAGGGTATCATTCATCAACTGTCATGTGTTGAAACTTCACAGCAAAATGTTGTGGTTGAAAGAAAACATAGGCATCTTTTAAATGTTACTAGATCCTTAAGTTTTCAGGCTAATTTGCCTTTGAAATTTTGGGGAGATTGTGTTTTGACAGCAATATATCTCATTAATAGGCTTCCTAGTCCATTGTCAAAAAATCTTACTCCTTATGAGAAACTCTTGGGTCATCTTCCTACCTATAATCATCTTAAATCTTTTGGTTGTACGTGTTATGCTTCAACCTTAACTAGACATAGAACAAAATTTAATCCTAGAGCTAAAGCATGCATTTTCATTGCCTATCCTTTTGGTACCAAAGGTTATAAATTGTATGATTTAGCTTCTAAGACTGTTTTCTTGTCTAGGGATGTCATTTTTAAGGAGTTCATTTTCCCTTTCAAACATTGGACTTCTAAACCTATCATATCTTCTATTTCCAATTCTTCTCTTATTTTTCCACCTCAGAATTTGGTTCTAGATATTACTCCTACTATTTCTGCAAAATTTTCTACTGTTTCTGCATAATTTTCCCTTCCTTTCTCTTTTGTTGATCCAGCTTTTCCCCCAGATGAATTTCCTAACCTTGTGCATTCTAATTCAACTTCTTCTCCATTTGGTTTTGTTCATTCTGATCATAATGAACTTCTTGATCCTATTTCTTCTCATGCAATTGAGTTACCACTTGTTAGAAGGTCTTCTCGACCTCATAAGCCACCTTCATATCTTCATGACTATCATTGTAATCTTGCATCTACTCATGTGTTGGCCACTACTTCTTACCTCAATCTCATGATTCTTCTGTTTTTGACAGTCCAGGTATTCTTTACCCTCTTTCTTCTACTCTTTCATATAATAGATTGTCTACTTCACATAAGGCTTTTGCCATTGATTTGACTGTTGCCAAAGAACCTACCTCTTATGCTCAAGCCTTGACTGATCCTTTGTGGCAAGCTGCTATGAAGCCTGAGATTGATGCTCTTCAAGCTAAAAACACTTGGGTTATGACCAAACTTCCTCCTAGCAAGGTTCCTATTGGCTGCAAGTGAGTATACAAGATTAAAGTCAAGGTAGATGGGTCTGTTGAGAGATACAAGACAAGACTAGTTGCTAAGGGATTCACTCAACCTGAGGGCATTGATTATTATGAGACTTTCTCTCCTGTGGTGAAGTTTGTCACTATTAGAACATTGTTGGCTCTTGTTACTATTTATGGTTGGCATCTTTCTCAATTGGATGTGAACAATACTTTTCTTCATGGGGATTTAGATGAGGAGGTGTACATGGTTCCTCAACTTGGATTTGGTAGCAAGGGGGAGGTGTGTAAGCTTACAAAGTCTCTTTATGGACTCAAGCAAGCTAGCAGACAGTGGTTTGCTAAGTTGTCAACTACTATCATTGCTGATGGTTTCATCCAATCTAAATCTGACTATTCTGTTTCCACCAAGGTCCACGAAGGTGCAATCATCATTTTGCTAGTGTATGTTGATGACATTCTTATAGCTATCAATAATGTGGATACTATCAACACCTTCAAGCTTTTTCTAGACAACAAATTCAAGCTAAAAGATCTTGGCACTTTGAAGTATTTCTTAGGCCTTGAAGTTGCTAGAACTAAGAAGGGTATTAGTTTATGTCAAAGGAAATTTACCTTGGAGCTGTTGTCTGATACAGGTTTGCTAGCTAGCAAGCCTGCTAATGTGCCAATGGAGCAGTCTGCCAAATTCAGTAGTGCAATGGGTGAGGATGTTCCTGATTCTTCCTTGTACAAAAGGTTGATAGGTAAATTGCTCTATTTGACACTCACTAGACCAGACATATGCTATTCAGTACACAAACTTACTCAGTTCATGAGTTCTCCCAAAGTACCTTACTTGCAAGCAGCTTATGGAATTCTTAAATATCTAAAGAAGACACCAGGTCAGAGTTTGTTTCTTTCTGCAAACTCAGAATTGAAGCTTAAGACCTACTGTGATGTTGATTGGGCAGCATGTCCAAATACTAGAAGGTCTATATTAGGCTTTTGTATCTTTCTTGGTGAGTCTTTGATTTCCTGGAAATGTAAAAAAAGCAATAGGTTGTATCAAGATCTTCAGCAGAGTCTGAGTACAGATCAATGGCTACAGTCACAAGTGAAGTTGTTTGGTTGATAGCTTTGCTCAAGACTTTTGGACTAGAGCACACTCATACAACTTCTCCTTACTGTGATAGCAAGGCAACTATCTATATTGTTGCAAATCCAGTTTTCCACGACAGAACAAAGCATATAGAAATAGACTGCCACTTCATCAAAGAAAAGATTCAAGCTGGTGTGATCAAGACCTTCCATGTACCTACTAGACACCAAATTGCGGATTTCTTTACTATGGTACTCAGGTATAAGCAATTTGATTACTTGTTATCCAAGATGAACCTAGTCAACATATATAATTCATCTTAAGGGGGAGTGTGAAATATCTTGTAGATATTTGAATCTGTGTAGAATATCTTGTAGATATTAGTTTAGTTATTCTGTTTTGTAGTTTGTATATAGCAGTGCTAAGCTACAATAGCATAGAGTGGCAGTGCAGCACACGGGTGTAGTTTACAGAGCATACTTAGTTAGTTAGGTATCTGCCACTTGTCATGTTTGTATTGGTTGACTTGATTGTTGGTCAAGTAGTTACTCTGTTTCTAGTATATAAAGAAGCAGAGTCAAATATTTATATATATAAAATCATTCACAACAATTCCTTCTCTTTTCTCTCTCTCTCTCTCTCTCTCTCTCTCTCTCTCTCTCTCTCTCTCTCTCTCTCTCTCTCTCTCTGATTCCACCATTGTAGGAGCTTCAAGCTTGTGTCTGATTTCAACAAGGGCTCCTCCAAAATTCATGTATTCACTTTCACCCATTGCACTTTTAGCTAGCTAATAGAGTGCGGACCATTGTACTAATGGCAAGGAAAGTAGTAGGGCAACTTTTATTGCCTTGAGCAGCAAGGAAAAACTTGTTTGGTTCATACAGGAATACTGACAAGATTGTGTACCCCCACATAATGCAATATTGGTGTTCCTTTCTTTGCTTTCTATTTGGTGGATATATATGTTTTTATCTGTGGAAATTCTTTAGGGCTAGGCTTTAATCAACGTACGTACACACCATAGGTATATTCCTGTAGCATTATGTGTGTCCCATATGTCTATTTGTAGTTGTAAATTGCACTAACAAAAGCATGGAAAATTTCAAGTATAGGGGTCCAATACATATAGAGCTTAGCTATAATGCAATTTTAGGATATAGTGGCTATTCTTTTGCAGAATCTAACTCATTTATACAACCCCACAAGCATTTAAGACTTTAAGTTGGGCATATATTATTATCATATGAATGGTAGGATTACAATCCTTGTAGTAAAATGAAAAAAAAAAAAAAAAAACACTTTCGTTTTCACTCATTATATATGCGTTAAATGGAAGATGAATGATTGTTGTCACTTGTCAAAGATAAATAAAGTTGCTGCGTAGTATTGGTGGAATCACATATACGTAAAATGGCTCTCTGAAAAATTTGAGAAGTTCTTTAAATACATATACACACATATATACATATATGATCTACTTCTTGCCACGTTATTGAGATATTAAATACGCAACTCCCATTTGGATATAAATTTTTTATTACATAAATCAAACTATTATTGCTTTTAAAATGTATAGTATTTTCTTTATTTTTTTTTTAAAGAAAATTATTGGCCAGCTTTCGTTTCTTTTTCTTTTCTTTTCTTTTTTTTTTTAAAGGGAAAGAAAAAAAGAAAGTCAATAATTTGTCATTCTTATAATTTATGCTGCTCTACTACTGGGCTGACTGGAATTTTTTTATTTTTTATTTTAAAATTTTGTTTTTATTAAGTTTTTGAGTTGGGTAGTTGCTAGTTGGGCTAAGCTAATTAAAAGAGATGGAGTCTAAGTTTTTGGAAGAGTAAGGCACAACTCTAGGGGAAAAAAAAAATATATATATATATATATAATCATTAAAAAAAATTCTTTTTTTTTTCTTTGGGCTAGGGGGCTCAAATTTTTTTCTCATTTTTTTTTTCTTTGGGCCAAGGGGACCTAACCCTCCTGGTCCCCCTTTGGATCCGTCCCTATATAACATTGCTTAGAGTTAGACTTAGACTTAAACTGGCTAGGTAAAACTTAAACCCAACCCTAATATTATATCACATATGTAACATATATAACAATACTAATATATCCAACTCAGTTGTTCTAGTTCTTTTAATCAACTACGTTGCTCTCATATTAAGAGAGAATGTAATAAAGTTGCTCATAGTCTTGCTTGATATGTTTTAAATATCTCTGACTTTGTTGTATGGATAGAGGATGTTTCACTACTGGTTTCTTTTGTATTTCAGGCTGATTTAGCCAATTCTATTTAATAAAAGCTAAGCAGTCTTCTTCCTCAAAATAAATAAAACATAATATTAATTAAATTGAAGTCAACCCTATTGATTCTCATCAATGGGAAATTTTATTTATTTTTTGTCATTTTATTCTATCTCGTATTGTATTTTATATCACCTTGTTCTTCATTAATTTTACATTTTAAGCAAAAAAGCATGATCCAATTTGGATGAAGGGTGGAGCAAGGCAATGTGGCGTGCACGTGAGCACATGTGGGCCCAAATAACCTCCTAGGCCATGGCATGCTTGCGTGCACAAGTATAAGATTGTTTATGTTATATTAAAATAATAATTTGTATTTTATATTAATAACCAACGATTTCCTTTCAATATGTGCGTGTGTATATATATATATATATATCCAATGATTAATTGCCTATCTTTTTCTGTGATGTTAACATATATCCAATGATTAATTGCCTATCCAACCATTTTATATCTTTTTCTGTTTATGTTAACATATACTATATATATATATATATATATATCCTCCGCAAGAATGCCAAAAAAATCTAATTTTATTCTACCTCTTTAACCAAAAAAAAAAAAAAGATCACAAGGTGGCTTCACAATCACGCGTTTTATAAGTTTTGCATTAATTAACTAAATCCTACCAATATCCTAAGGTTTATTTTGTGTTTGTTTTAAGGGGTGTGCAAAAATTTTAATAAATGATATGAATATGTTCATACATAAAAAAATTAAAAAAATAAAAATAAAAATAATAAATAGAATATATATTGCAATTAATTAACAGGACTGGCTAAATAATAGATGCAATTAATGCAATCGCCTAAGGCCCCCACTTATTAAAAAGAATTATGTATATAATATTTATCTATATATTTTAATTAAAAAAATTAAATACTTTTATTGGTCAATAAAATGTATTAAAAATGCCACATTATATCTTAAAATGCAGAATAATACACAATAACAGTGAACACAACTTGATAGGATAAGATTGCACAGTGCTATGTGCACTGTGCAATCTTGTCCACAAGCTCCAACACATCACAAGGCCTAAACTAAGTTGGCCCCCACACTAATTAATGAGTTATCACATTTTTTTTATACAAACTTTTATTTTATCAATTATTATAAATTATCACACCAATTAATAATTTGATGTATATTATATCAACTCATTTGTATTATAGTGATATTAATTTATTAAAGCATGTAATAAATTAATTTTTATTTGTGCAGATTTAGACTTTAAAGTTTTTTAAAAAATCCACTTAAAATTTTCGCCTAAGGCCCCAAAAATTATTGAGCTAGCCCTTTTAATTAATTAACTTAAATAAGATCCTGACCAATTAGATATTAGCTAGCATCAAAACAAAAGAAAAGGAATAATACATGCATGCTTCAAGTGTGGATGGCTTAGAACAACTTTCTTTCCATTCGGTGCAGTTTATTTTGATGGAGTGGAAATAAGTTGTAATATATATATAATTTGATAGTTACAATAGAAAATGCAGGATTTGAATTATGAATATTTCTGTTGAAAACACTAAAAGGTGTCAACTAATTGAACTACAAAACTCTTAATAAAAATAAGTTATAATTGAGGAAATGTAAAGTTAAAAAAATACCAAAAAGAATAATTTGGATTAATTTCATTTTCAAGCAATATCAAATGAAGCCTTAGGAGTTTTTAGAGTTTGTTAAAAGAAAAAGACACCATATGTTTGATGTACATACATAGTGTGTGTTTGGCAAAAATTAAAAAGCCAGCTTATTTTATTATTTAGTTTATTTTTGCTATTATTTATGAGCCCCACTGCAATTTTTTGGTATTATTTATGGGTCTTACTATATTATTTCAACTAACTTTTACCTTTATCTACAATACTTTCAGTAAAAAGTTTTCAGTTTCAGCAAAATAAGCGGATCCCAAACAGCTCCGTAGTAACATATACTTTCTTTGTAGCCAAGTTTTTCGATTCATTTTGTGTGGGATGGAGGATTTTTTCTTTTGAGGTGGAGAAAGAACCTTTGAATGGGCTAATCTTTAAGTCTTGGCTTAAAAATAGGGAAAAGTGACTTAAAAAAACGCTATAGGATAGAATTTCCTACAAATAATTGTGTGCAAGGTAAGAAAATTATCGATATATATCTTTAGCTTTTAATTAGATCTCACACACATATAGAAAGATCTGCCAACATTCCTCCAATTGGATTGATTGAAAAAGAAGAATAAATTTTTTTATCCAACTGCCTATTCTCTCTCATAATTTGTTACTTCAATCAGTTTACTTAGTTTATGTACTAACTTTTTAAAATTTCACCTTTTTTTTTTAATCTAAAATAAGCTGAGTAAAAACAAACCTAAATTCGCTCACGCATCCTTATCACCCATTGTCATTACTCGTTATAAATACACAGCTCGCTCTCTCTCTTTCCAATACACAAATATTAATACGTACACAAATAGAACAAGAAAATTAGTATTTTCCTAGCTGTATATATATCTCTGCTTTTGTTGTGGTTTCTATGCCAATATAAACAAAAACTTAAGGCTGTCAGAGGATGATGATGGATTCAAAATTTATGGCGTCACAAACATTGAGAACCAACGTGCTTTTTCTACTAATAATTTTCTCATATGTTTTGGCCGTAAAAGCCACAGTCTCTTACGACAACAAAGCTATCCTCATCGATGGAAAAAGAAGAATTCTCATTTCAGGCTCTATTCACTACCCAAGAAGCACTCCTGAGGTACCAATATATGCAAACTTCTTCTTCTTCTTCTTCTTCTTTTATATTGCATTGGTTATATATATATATATATATATCAATATATATGTGTGTGTTTATATATTCATATGTATATATATGTGTGTATATATTATACCCTTAAAAAGACATTGATATATGGTTTTCTTTGTGGTTACAGATGTGGCCTGGTCTAATTCAGAAAGCTAAAGATGGAGGCTTGGATGTTATCCAGACCTATGTTTTCTGGAATGGACATGAGCCTTCTCGTGGACAAGTATAAATCAAGAGCACATGTTTTATAACTTTATCTCTTTTTCATATCAAATAAAGGAAATTAAAAAGTTAATGGATGCGCATAGATTTAGAAAAGTCTTTTAGAAATTTTTTGTAAGAAAAGAAAAAAGTAACTTATCGACAGCTTTCTATATTTTTAATAAAAGTGGTATTCAAACTTTTTTGAAATAGTTCATTAACAAATGCTTTTAACAACATTAACTGGAGCTTTAAATAAAAGTTAATGTCTTTCTTAATATATATTTGTGTTTCTATGTTTTCCAGTACAATTTTCAGGGAAGGTATGATCTAGTTGGCTTCATAAAACAAGTCCAGAGTGCAGGCCTTTATGTGCATCTTCGCATTGGTCCTTACGTATGTGCTGAATGGAATTTGGGGTAAGAGACATAAGTAGTTACATATATAATTATATGACACATAGCTACAAAAAATTAAAAGCATAGAATAAATTTTGTGACAAGTCTTTAATTAGTTTATTATTCATTCTTATTCTGACCAACCTGTTTTTAAATGTTTAGGGGCTTTCCTACTTGGTTGAAGTACATTCCTGGAATTTCGTTTAGAACCGACGATGCCCCATTCAAGGTTAGTTTTTTCTTTGTTTTTTTAACCGAATGATTTATGTAGGTTAAAATTAAAATCGGGACATAACGCTGATATCATATTACAAAAATGATAAAACTTAAGTACAATACTTTAAGTATTGTTCCTTAAGTTCCCCCCCTAAAATTTAGCATTTAAGTATTATTCCTAAGTTTTGCCCTTACAAAAATATTATAATATGTAAATTGTAATAAATAATAGTAATTGAAATTTTCATTTTACTAAAGTTTGGAACATTACTTCTAATAATGTATCAGAGTCCAAACTTGTTTGATATCTATATTCTATAATAAACAGTCAACTAACTATGATTTTAATTTATTTTGTGTATGATATTCTAAATTGTAGGCGGAAATGCAAAGGTTCACAGAGAAGATTGTCAATATGATGAAGGCAGAAAAATTGTTTGAACCTCAAGGCGGCCCCATAATTCTAAGCCAGGTATGATATTAATAATAATTTTGTGTGAACAATAATAACAAATATATCCAGCTTTGTCTGTCGTATTGAATCTATTGGTTGTTAACGAATTTTAGACGTAGAAGAGAGAAAAAATATATTCGATCGGTAGACTACCAATCTTATTATCATATAATTATTGCTACGTTAGGCCAGTTTTATAATATAGCCACCTACTTTTCATGATTGTGTATATGATATTATGATGCCCTCTCGTGCACATAATCCTTACGAAACCTCATCAAAATTACTACTATTGTTTTTAACTACGAAGATTGAAAAAGATTGATTTTGAAGGGGGAAAAGTACAGTCAAGTTTCAACCCTTTTAGTCAACTTTTTTATTTTTACATACACACACATATATATATATATATACACACACACACATATATGTATGTATATTTGTGCATGTATGTATATCAAGATAAATAGTGTTCTTTTAGAATATTTACATCAGTCTGTGTATAATAGAAAAATGTGTAAAATTTACACAATTATGTCAAATTAAAAAATTACCCACATCAATTTGTGTAAATTTATACTGATACTATTTATTTTATATTTAATTATTTATTCTTTCTTTATAAATCTTGAGAATGAAGAAAGTAAATGGTAATTGTTGTGTGTAAAGAAAAAGAAACAATTAAATTTTTATTAAAAACTAATATTTTAATAAAATGTAGTGTAAAATAGATAATCTAATGTAGAGTTTTTTGAAAAATAAGCATGTAAAATAGAAAAATAAAGTTCTTATGCTAAAAGAAATATAAATTTTTACATGAATCGATGCAAATGCTCTTACAATTTTTTAGAAACTTGTAAATTGTTTCACTAAATCAGATTTTCTTTTTCTTTGGAAGTGGTTCATTAATGGTTTTTATTTATTTATTTATTTATTTATATTTTATGATGGTACAAAGCTTTTCTAATAAACCTTATCCACTACATTTTTATGGCAGATAGAGAATGAGTATGAACTCGTGGAATATCAAATTGGTCGTCCTGGAGTAGATTATAAGAATTGGGCAGCAGGAATGGCTGTGGGTTTAGGCACTGGAGTCCCTTGGGTCATGTGCAAGCAAGCAGATGCACCCGATCCAGTCGTAAGAATTTCTTATCAGAATCTTCTCTATTTAAAATTGATTCAGATTACCATAAATTACAAATTTAAAAATACATCTAATGTCGTATCATTAAAAATTTTAAATAAGGTGTCACGTCTAGCCCACATTAGCGAAATAAGGAAATTATATGGTTTTCTCTATTAAGCCCTTCTTTTTTCTTTTTTCTTTTTTTTTTTATTATATATATTGGTATTACAGATAAACGCCTGCAATGGTTTCTATTGTGAAAATTTCTTGCCAAATAAAAACTACAAACCCAAAATGTGGACAGAAGTTTGGACTGGTTGGTAAGTCACACTCACAAAGATGTCTCCAATATGGTTCAATTATTTTCTTCAATTATTAATTTATTATGTCATTGGTTTCTAACCTATCTAGAAATTATAATGACATTAATTAGTCATTAAAGTCCTTTGTAAATATAATTTTTCATCTAGGTTTTCAAGCTTTGGTGATCCAGTTCCATATAGACCGGTAGAAGACTTGGCATATGCAGTGACAAGGTTCATACAAAATAATGGTTCATTTTTTAATTATTATATGGTAAGTCAGTCCTTCCAAATATTTCTGATTATAATTTAATTTAAGGTGATTTGAATTTCTCTCCCAAAAAAAAAAAGTGTGATTTGAATTAAATGAAATCATGCTTTAATTTTTTTTTGCCCTTTTTTTATTATAGTATCATGGAGGAACAAACTTCGGCAGGACTTCTGGGGGTCCTTTTATTGCAACTAGTTATGATTATGATGCTCCAATTGATGAATATGGTGAGTGTTCAGGAACAGTAATCTACAGCATTGGGGTACTCCTGCAGAATTTTTTTGTGCTATATTTTAAGTTGATCATCTAAAATATGTCATGGCAGGTCTACCTAGGGAACCAAAATTTACACATTTGAGAAATTTGCATAGAGCCATCAAGCTAGCTGAACCAGCTCTAGTCTCCAACAATCCCATTGTGGCATCACTAGGGAAGAATCAAGAGGTTTTCTTCTATATTAGCTACCCTGAATATAAAACACTTTTTGTGCTATCTTGTGTTTGTAAAGCAGGGAGTTTTGTCACAGTTAATGTTCTGATTTCTAGTTCTTCTTAAAACTAACTCGAGTTCTCAATTCTAAACATTGAAAGGCTCATGTTTTCAAGTCAAAATCTGGGGTTTGCGCCGCATTCCTATCAAACTATGACCCAACATATTCGGTAAAAGTGAGGTTTGGAAATGGTCAATATGATCTGCCACCTTGGTCTGTCAGCATTCTTCCTGACTGCAGAACTGAAAGTTTTAACACTGCAAAGGTAAGCAAATGAGAAAACTTCAAGTTATGTGGAGACAACCTTTTCTGGAACATAAGTAACTAATAATGATCATCTATAGTTTTGCAACTTGTGACTCAATGCCTTCCACATTACAAAATACAAATTCTATCTCTTGTCCTTAGATTATCTTCTTATAGTATATAATTTCCTAAGTACACTCCTTCACATCAGATCAAATTTTGTATTCAGGTTAATATCAATGGCTTGCATTTGAAAATGGTGGCTTCGGGTGGCACATTTGGGTGGCAGTCATACACGGAGGGAATTGCCACTGCTAATGATAAGAATGCATTCACAGCAAATGGGTTAAAGGAGCAAATAAGTGTCACCTGGGACACCACAGACTATTTGTGGTACATGACAGAGTGAGTACTGTAGTTACCTACTAATCATGGTGCTCTTTGAAATTTTGATCAGAATACATTTTGAGAGTTGCTAAACTATCAAATTGTAGTTATTGCTTATCACTTTTGGATCTTCTTTTGCTGCAACAGTGTCACCATAGGAGCCAATGAAGGATTTCTAAAGACAAGAAACCTTCCTGTCCTCACTGTTAAATCAGCAGGCCATGCTTTGCAAGTTTTCGTCAATGGTCAATCAATTGGTATACATCCTGGCAACACAAGCAAAGTTTTTGGCAAATAAAGCTGAGTGTACCTGAGTTTAACCTACTCATCATCATCCTTTAACTTAGGTTTTTATATTCTTTGACAGGAACTGCATATGGGAGTAATGCAGATCCAAGACTAACATTTAGTAGCAGGGTGAACCTGAAAGCCGGTATCAACAAGATTGCTTTGTTAAGCGCAGGTGTTGGTCTCGCGGTCAGTATTTGCATTCCTGATAAGTATACTTCTTTATTCTCGATGCCAAGAAACCTCACTGTTGTACTTTTCTGGTCTCTATATTTGATTAATTTCAGAATATTGGCCTGCATTTTGATCAATGGAATGTCGGGGTTCTTGGCCCAGTCACCTTGGGCGGTCTCAATACAGGAACATGGGACATGTCTCGATGGACATGGTCCTACAAGGTTAGTTTCCTCAATCCCGCTGTACTATTCCCAAACATCACACTTAAAAATCTGGAATTCAA
The DNA here is from genome assembly GCF_002906115.3 of Quercus suber. Taxonomy (NCBI): domain Eukaryota; kingdom Viridiplantae; phylum Streptophyta; class Magnoliopsida; order Fagales; family Fagaceae; genus Quercus; species Quercus suber. The sequence goes on from NW_027069739.1 coordinate 690,633, forward strand.
AGTTACAAGAAGTGTGAATTGTTCACAACCCAAGTAGTAAATAAGAACATAAATTCAAAAGAGAATCAGATCTCTGTTTTTTTAGTAAGTAAATGAGAATCAGATCATTGTTGAGCCACAAAGAAAAGAAGAGCACTCGATTGTAACTTTTAGAATGATTTGGATAATAAATTTTTCTGAAGCAAGCGTGCTAAGATGAAAGCAATACACAATGTCATGCAACAAACAACTATAACAGATTATAAATCCACACAATTAGTACATGAAATCATATTATGTACGATTAATGATGTTGCAAGGGGTGTTCCCAAAAACAAATAAGTAGAAGAATTAGGACAATGATAGGCAGCAAGTCATGCAAGTACTCACCGGTGTGCTTGGTATTGAGCAGAAAGGTCTAGCAGGTGAAACTTTAAATCTTTATTCATTCCAAGGAAGCTCCTCTGTCAAGTGGGCGGGCGGATCTTCATTGACCATCAAATACCCTCTGACTTGGTATAAGGTGAGAACCATCCAACTCATACCCTTTCCAATTCTCTTCAAGAATATGCAAACTTTTTTTAAAGAAATCTTGACTTGATGGTGAGAATTTGCAGACTACTTTTGACGCACCNTCCTTTTATTGCAACTAGTTATGATTATGATGCTCCAATTGATGAATATGGTGAGTGTTCAGGAACAGTAATCTACAGCATTGGGGTACTCCTGCAGAATTTTTTGTGCTATATTTTAAGTTGATCATCTAAAATATGTCATGGCAGGTCTACCTAGGGAACCAAAATTTACACATTTGAGAAATTTGCATAGAGCCATCAAGCTAGCTGAACCAGCTCTAGTCTCCAACAATCCCATTGTGGCATCACTAGGGAAGAATCAAGAGGTTTTCTTCTATATTAGCTACCCTGAATATAAAACACTTTTTGTGCTATCTTGTGTTTGTAAAGCAGGGAGTTTTGTCACAGTTAATGTTCTGATTTCTAGTTCTTCTTAAAACTAACTCGAGTTCTCAATTCTAAACATTGAAAGGCTCATGTTTTCAAGTCAAAATCTGGGGTTTGCGCCGCATTCCTATCAAACTATGACCCAACATATTCGGTAAAAGTGAGGTTTGGAAATGGTCAATATGATCTGCCACCTTGGTCTGTCAGCATTCTTCCTGACTGCAGAACTGAAAGTTTTAACACTGCAAAGGTAAGCAAATGAGAAAACTTCAAGTTATGTGGAGACAACCTTTTCTGGAACATAAGTAACTAATAATGATCATCTATAGTTTTGCAACTTGTGACTCAATGCCTTCCACATTACAAAATACAAATTCTATCTCTTGTCCTTAGATTATCTTCTTATAGTATATAATTTCCTAAGTACACTCCTTCACATCAGATCAAATTTTGTATTCAGGTTAATATCAATGGCTTGCATTTGAAAATGGTGGCTTCGGGTGGCACATTTGGGTGGCAGTCATACACGGAGGGAATTGCCACTGCTAATGATAAGAATGCATTCACAGCAAATGGGTTAAAGGAGCAAATAAGTGTCACCTGGGACACCACAGACTATTTGTGGTACATGACAGAGTGAGTACTGTAGTTACCTACTAATCATGGTGCTCTTTGAAATTTTGATCAGAATACATTTTGAGAGTTGCTAAACTATCAAATTGTAGTTATTGCTTATCACTTTTGGATCTTCTTTTGCTGCAACAGTGTCACCATAGGAGCCAATGAAGGATTTCTAAAGACAAGAAACCTTCCTGTCCTCACTGTTAAATCAGCAGGCCATGCTTTGCAAGTTTTCGTCAATGGTCAATCAATTGGTATACATCCTGGCAACACAAGCAAAGTTTTTGGCAAATAAAGCTGAGTGTACCTGAGTTTAACCTACTCATCATCATCCTTTAACTTAGGTTTTTATATTCTTTGACAGGAACTGCATATGGGAGTAATGCAGATCCAAGACTAACATTTAGTAGCAGGGTGAACCTGAAAGCCGGTATCAACAAGATTGCTTTGTTAAGCGCAGGTGTTGGTCTCGCGGTCAGTATTTGCATTCCTGATAAGTATACTTCTTTATTCTCGATGCCAAGAAACCTCACTGTTGTACTTTTCTGGTCTCTATATTTGATTAATTTCAGAATATTGGCCTGCATTTTGATCAATGGAATGTCGGGGTTCTTGGCCCAGTCACCTTGGGCGGTCTCAATACAGGAACATGGGACATGTCTCGATGGACATGGTCCTACAAGGTTAGTTTCCTCAATCCCGCTGTACTATTCCCAAACATCACACTTAAAAATCTGGAATTCAAAGTTACAAGAAGTGTGAATTGTTCACAACCCAAGTAGTAAATAAGAACATAAATTCAAAAGAGAATCAGATCTCTGTTTTTTTAGTAAGTAAATGAGAATCAGATCATTGTTGAGCCACAAAGAAAAGAAGAGCACTCGATTGTAACTTTTAGAATGATTTGGATAATAAATTTTTCTGAAGCAAGCGTGCTAAGATGAAAGCAATACACAATGTCATGCAACAAACAACTATAACAGATTATAAATCCACACAATTAGTACATGAAATCATATTATGTACGATTAATGATGTTGCAAGGGGTGTTCCCAAAAACAAATAAGTAGAAGAATTAGGACAATGATAGGCAGCAAGTCATGCAAGTACTCACCGGTGTGCTTGGTATTGAGCAGAAAGGTCTAGCAGGTGAAACTTTAAATCTTTATTCATTCCAAGGAAGCTCCTCTGTCAAGTGGGCGGGCGGATCTTCATTGACCATCAAATACCCTCTGACTTGGTATAAGGTGAGAACCATCCAACTCATACCCTTTCCAATTCTCTTCAAGAATATGCAAACTTTTTTTAAAGAAATCTTGACTTGATGGTGGGAATTTGCAGACTACTTTTGACGCACCAGGAGGAACTGAGCCATTGGCTCTAGATATGAGTAGCATGGGAAAAGGTGAGATATGGATAAATGGCCAAAGCATTGGGCGCCACTTTGCTGCAAGTAAAGCATCTGGTTCCTGTGGCACATGCAGTTACACAGGCATATTTAAGGAAAAAAAATGCCTAAGTGGTTGTGGAATGCCAACACAAAAATGGTGAGACTAATTTTAATTTGTTTCAATATCATCCATTATTGCTTCCACATCTTAAATTTGAAAATGATTTCTAATGAGGCTACTAATTCCAGGTACCATGTTCCGCGCTCATGGCTGAACCCCAGTGGGAACCTACTGGTTGTGTTTGAAGAATGGGGTGGTGACCCAAGGGGGATATCATTGGTCAAAAGAACAAAATAAACCAAGTGTTGTGGAAAGACCATTGTCTGGGTGCTGTAAAGAAGAAGAGATGATTTTTCTTTTTCTTTTTCACATACATACCACATGTATAGATGCACATAAAGGCTGTACTCAGAAAATTCGAAGTGCAAGCTTTCTGATGCAGCAGAATAAACGGATAACACAATGTAAGTTATATGATGCGAAATTATATTCCTATAGCAACCTTGAACCATGTCTTGGCTTTGTTTGGAGCATTTGCTAGACCGTAAAGCCGATCTTATGATTGCTGTATATTTAGCACATGGTTTTCCAAGCAATCGTTTACATATTACATGTATCTAAAAACTAAGTGAAAAAGGTACAACAATTGCATAAACAAGCTAAGTGACATTCAAGAACATTAAAAAGCTTCTAATGGCAGTTTCTCTCCATAGCTTTGCCCCAAAATATGACTTAGAAAGATATAAAGCTAACAATTTAAACAGATAAGTGGTAACATATCTTGTTTTCCAGTGAAAAGTGAAAATAACAAAGGTGTTTGACTCATACAACTTGGTTAAGCAGATACAAAATCTAAAAAACAACCCCAAGTACCCCTCTTAAGAAATGCAAATATCCATATGACCTGCCAATTTTAGAAGGTTCTTAGAGTTTAGTTCGATCCAAAACTTGAGATAGGGGGTGTAATATGAAAAAAGATTCATAAGTGATTGTTAATGGAGTCAATTCTTTCTTGATTTGCTTCATTATTGTAACTGTATTTATTAATAACTTTTTTTTTTATTAATTCAAGAAGTTAGCCATACACTTCACACATTTCTAGCGATTCTGCATTGCTAATATTGACCCCAAAAAAGAAATGGCTAAACCCGAAACTCCTGGCGGATGACCATAAACCCAAGGAAAGGAAAGAATCAGCCGTATGCTTTGGAAGAAGCTTGTACAGTTTGGGAAGAGGCTTTGACTGCTTCACCTTAATTGTTTGTTTGAACAATTAAAAGTTCAATAAATAAAAATACGCAATTTGAGCGGCTCAAAACTTTCCATATGTATAGAAATAGAAACAGATAGATTTTTTTCCTTTTTTTTTAATAAGGCAAAAGGTATGTGTAGGAGACTAAGAGACTAACAACCTTCTCTAGAAATTAATACATACACACAAATACATGACTTTTTTGCATGACATATGGTAATCCAATCTATGAGTTTTGTAAATAAGAGTAATCTAGCTACCGCTTTTTTTTTTTTTTTGAGAGTAATCTAGCTACCTTGAACTCATTCATTGGAGTAAAAAAATTGCCTTAGCCGGGTGCAGAATGGAATATTAGAAATTATGATCGACCTTTTATTATTAAAATTAGGCCTAAGTGCAAAAACACTCTTGGGGTTTGGGTCAGTTGCAAAATCAACCCCCGAGAGTTTTAATTCTTCATTATAACTCCTTAAGGTTTCCATATCCTTCTAATTGACCCATGTTTCTAACTTTCGCTAACTTCTTTGGATGGAAAAATGACATAACCATCACATAAGCAATGACATGAATATGTTGGTGAGTCTTCTTAATTTGGTCACATGATGATCACATGATTTTACCGTCCAAAGAAGCTAATTCCAATGGTTAATTTGGCCTATATAAATAGTTATAAGGAAGAATTGAAACTCCAAAGATGTTTTTGCACGCAGTCCAAACTCCAAAAGTTGTTTTGCATTTTGCACTTAATATTATTATTAAAGTTACATTACACATGCTTGACGTTGGCATGGATCAATATGACAATATCTGTCATGGGTTAAGAGCAATGCCATTGTTGAAAGCCTTTTTTTTTTTTTCACTTGCTTTAATAAATCAAGGGTTAATTCAAAAGACATTGAAAAAGTTTTTTTTTTTTTTTTTTGGAAAAGGTAAGACTTCCGTCAATTGCAATGGATCATTGGACGAGACATAATTTTAATACATGGTTATTCTTGGACATATGTTGTGTTATTTTGTCCATTAGTGACGGAGCCAGAACTTGGAATTAGGAGACAGCTCTACTATCGGTTACGTGCGGTAACTCCAGCCTCTAACTTCATTGCTTAGACGTTGAGAGTTTTTTTTTTTTTTTTGGATGTGTGTGTGTTTGCTGCTAGGTAGGACAAATTATTTTGCTAAAATTATTTTAAAGAGCTAGGTTGTTTGTTTTGGGTAAAATTTGTTCACTGGACTTAATTTTTTTAGTTTTGCTATAGGTAATTTTTGTTGTTACACTAATGTTTTTGGACTTGTATATTTTATTTTAGATTTTTAGATCTATAAATTTTTTTATGGCCTTTAAAAAGAGAAAAATGTTAAGGATACAAACTTGTTTTATAAATTAATTACGTGACGAGTGGTATTGATAAGTAAAAAAATGATATAAGTGGCGAGCTCAGATACAAACCAATAAGAATTTGCTATCTCAACACTTTGTAAAAATATTATAGAAAAGTTTGTAAATATAATATTATTCTTAAAAGAATCAATGATATTCTTAAGGAGAAAAAATGTAATTTTATAAAACAAAATTGCTAAAATTAATACTCATATATATATATATACTAATATTTTTTTTTTTTAAAAAAAATTAGGGGGCTAAGTCCAAGCTTGGCTCTGTCCCTGCTGTCCATGCCTCATTCCCTTCTTGGGATAAGAGAAACCCATATAATGCAGAATTGGAGCAAGTCCAAGCAAGATGGGTTGGGGGTACTTGCTATTTTAATAAGGTGGCTTTGATATTAAAAAGTAAAGATAAAAAAATTAAAAAATTTAAAAAAAAACAAAATATTAAATCATACATATAAAAAATTAAGTATATATTAAATAAAAATGTATATACACACATTCAAATCGAGATCGGATGGGGTAAACATAATCCATCCCCTTATAATCTCTTTAAATCGGGAAAATTTTATGTGGAATAGGTAAAATATGATGAATCAAACAAGATGGAGAATTTTTGTTATCCTCACAAACGCCATTTGTTGTTTCAAACTTTCAAGAGCAATTATAAGACCTTAAGTGTAAAAAAATAATAATTAAAAAAAAAAATACACGCTTTATCTAATGGTTTTCGTAACTTGCAGGCTTGCAGCAAGTAAAATGTTAGCACCAAATTTAAATGATAAGATGTATTTTTAATATGACAAGTTAAAAAAATTATATGAAAAAAGTTTTTTTTTTTTTTTTTTTTTGAGAAATATTATATGAAAAAAGTTAATTATATGAAATGGCTTAATTTTTTTTAAAGGATGACTTAATTTTATTAGTTCGGAGTATAGACTAACTAATTTTGTTTCCTGCATTGAAAGTGATCGTGGACATCTCAATAAGGTTCCAATTTCCTCCTCTTTCTATATATATATATATATATATATATATATTTAGAGAGTAGATAGTGGAGAAGGGAGAAGGGAGATCTCAATGATTTTATTCCTAATTTCCTATAGCTTTTCATGATCAGGGCAATGGTTTTTTTTTTTTTTTTTTTGGACAATTCGATAATTGTAGGAGAAACCGAAAAAGAATTTAAATCCTAAACGTTTAAGGTGAAAATGCCAGAAAGTATTAGTTGAGCTCGGCCCTTGACCATTTGGCAATGTTTAGTCGCATTGGATTTGGAAACAGAGGCAGTGTCAAATGTCAATGACCCTAATCCAGTACTCTCCAATGTTTCTTTGACATAAGAAACTGATGTACCTCCTTCATCCGGGCTTTTCTGAAAGTGAGAAACGTACAGGCCCATTTGGCCCTTTTCCAATATGGGCTTTTTTTATTCTATTGGTTATGGGCTTAAGATCTTGCTCTGAACTACTGACTTGATCACTTACCAGCGAATAGAGCAAATTTGGGCTCACATTGGGCCGATTCTTATGGGGTTGAGGATTTGTTCAACCAGAAGCAATTCATTCAAATCATTAAGTTTAGCCGGCAAGGTTCCATTTCCAACGTTGGAAAATCCTTTACATGTGATTAATGAAACCTAATAACATAATATAATAATAAATAAAAAACAAAGTTTGGCTACAAACTTGGTTGTAGTCAATGGTTACAACTCTACAAAATATTTCACCATTGGCCTATATTTTCTTCTTATATCAACTGTATTTGCAAATTTTTTAAAGATCAATAACTATGTCACCAATCAACTATTTATATTTTAAATTTTTTCAATCTAAATTATGCATAAAAAATAAGTTTACAGATCAAATAATAAATAATATCAGATTAATATGAAATTTGACATGTGTGTTAAAAAAATACAATTCAACTATTAGATTATCAAAATATACAGTCATGCTAATTTTTTTATCGAGAGTTGTAGCCATTGACTAAAACAAAGTTTGTATAAATAAATATCTTAGTTATTATTTGTTTAGAATAATGTTAAAGGTATTACTAATTTTACAACAAAATTTAACAAATTGACATGACTAAAAATATGAGTGGTGCCAAATCAACAACATAATAAATAAACATCCAATTTACTATTTTTTTGTGTATTGTAAAAGTTAACACATAAACTTTTTAAGGTAATGTAATAAAATTTGTAGTACTTGTAGCATCACTCTTTGTTTTATATTGTAAAGTTAACACATCAATTTCTAAAATTTAACTAGTAAATTTTGTAGTATTTAGCATCATCTTTCTACAAAACCTATTATATATCTATATTAGCCTATGTATCAAATAGCAGGATTTAGGTCTTGTGGATTTTTGATTTGGGTGCTTAAATCAAAATATCTTATTTGAATAGTTTAAAAGTTCAAAGATTTACATTGCACCAAATACACAAGGGATTTGGTTGAATTTGAGTTATAATATGTTCAATGGACATTTCAAAAAATATTATGTATAATAGTAATTATTAATTGTAGGGGCAATTTGATATATCCAATAAAACAATTAATTATTAACTTGATTAAAATCGCCTCCCCCTTCTTTTTCTTGATCAATGTAATCCCAACCATTAGATTTTAGTGTCTATTTGGGTACGGTTAATCTTTTTTCTTTTCTTTTTTTCCTCTAAAAGTAATATAGATAAAAGGTAAAAATTAAATAAAATAAGTAGGTAACTCACGTAAGGCCTAAAAATAATATGAAAAATAAACAATAAACTGATTTATAACTGAGAAGTGCATTCCAAGCAAGCACTAATGAAAATGAGCTGATAGTAGGATTTTTTGGTTGAAATTTTTTATATAAAAATCATATAAGAAATGTGAACAACGTTGATGGTCCGAATAAAGACAATTAGTATCAAAAGATTGGGTAAGCACCATATCCACTTATATTTGTCCCTTCATCCTTGATTTGGAATTTGTTCTTAGTGAGATTTGCTCGTATGATGCTGGCACTATGTTCCTCTAAAATATGTATGTTATTATTGGAATAAGCATTTCCAAGTGGGATATGTAAAGGCAAATTTTTTAAGGGCCTAACTTTTAAACCAACAATTAGTATATCACATCGAATTTGAACATTTTCTTTAAAGCAATTTAGTATGAAAATCCAAATCTAAAATTTTCAATTTCTCCATAGTGGGAATACAATACTGAAAACACTGTGTACAAGATATATAATTGAAATCATATTTTCAAAACACGATTTCAATTGAGTGTGTATGACAGTGAATAACTCTACGTGTGTAGCAATAATTAGCGATTGAAAATGAAGAAATTGCTCATATGATGATGGCACCATATTTAGCGGCAGCTCTAGGAATTTTTTTTTAGGGTGATCACTAAGAAATTTAAATTACCACAATATTTTTCTTGATACCATTTTTTAAAGAAAAATGAAATTAGAAATTATTTTTATTAAATAGGTTGAACGAGCTACAAATTTTATCTTTTTGTTTTATAATAGGCTTTTTGTTGAATAATTTTTTCACTTCGTGTTGTTTGGTCTTGTCTTGTTTTTGTTTGGTTTATGTTTGTTGTTATTTGAGCTAATATTTATTATTGTTATTTAAGCTTTAAAAAAAAATAGGGATTAAGAATTATGTTTGGAGGCAGAATTAATTTTGGAGTAATGTTACATCCACAACATTTTTACAATAAATCTTATGCAAATAGCTGTTATTAGTGGGTAAAAAAATTAATATCAGTATTTTGCCCAAATTAGAATTAATAACAGCTTACTACATTAGATTTGTTGTAAAATTATTGTGAAAATGTTGTGAATATAGTAGCACTACTATTGAACCCAAATCTATATATATATATATATATATATATCTAAAAGGTAAAAGCTGAGACGTAGAGTTTAATGTTATTATACTCCTATTGAGCCACCTCATTAGCCACGTCATACTTTTAAAATAATTTCTTTATGATTTTTATTTTATTTAAATAATTAAATATAGTTCATAGACAAACTTGTTAATGCACTCTATTACTATTCAACATATTACTATTCATTTGTTTTAAATGCAAATATTTGACTATTCAGCTGCCTATATTGATTTCAACTTTTCATTTTCTTCTTTCTAATTTCAAGTAATTGTTTTTGGATACTAATTTCAACTAATTGTTCAAACTGAATAATTTTTGAGTGGATATATATACATGTTTGAGTATTCATTACAAATATTACTATTAATTAGATGCAAATGTTTGACTATATTTAACTATCCAAATTGATTTCAACTTTTCATTTTCTTCTTTCTAATTTCAAGTAATTGTTAAAATTGAATATTTAAACTTTTTCGTCTTCCTATTCTATAAAAAAAAAAAAAAAAAAAAAAAAAAAACCTCTTCTTCTCTTCCTCCAACCTTTCCCCTCCTTCTTTGCCTTTTTATCTCCTTACTACTATTTATTTTATTGTTAAACTTTCTTCATCATTTCCTTTTTCTTATATTTTAACTCTTCTTCTCCCCACATATTTTGTATAAATTTGATATTATTTATTCCATTCAATCCATATTTTTTCCACACAAAAACTATGAGTACTCTCTCTCTTTCTCTCTCCCTACTGTTTGATGTTTGTTTTTTCTTATGACTCTAATTTAGGTTGATGATTTTTTTTATTTAATTGTTTTGTGTTGTATTTTTTAAATTTCCCATCACAAATCACTCTTATAACTTTGGTTGAATTTTGATTTGGGTTAATACGTAGTTTTTTTTTTTTTTTTTTTAAATAGAAATTTTAGTTTATATCAAAACAAAATATACATGGCTATGAATTTGAATGTGCCCACCAATGGACTTCCACTGAACAAAGATGTATTCACAATATTTTTAGCTTCATATACTTCTTTGGTAATGTGAATTTGACAAAGAGAAAATGGTAGGCAAAGGATGCATGGTCTTCCACAATTCCCTATGTCTTGAAGAAAGTTGAGGGCCTATTAGTCTCCCTTTTACTAGAATTTTGTATAGAAAGTATTTTGCTGTAAGTTCCTTGACTTTTTGCTATTTTATAATGAAATAGAGCTGAAAGTTTTCCTTTGCCTGACTAAATAGCTAGAGACAGATATACAAATACTTTTGGAGAAGGTTGATATGGTTCTTAAAATGTACAAGATGCATATGGTTGTGGCAAATGAGCTTTTAACTCACAAAGACGAGGTTGTAGTTGTTACAAACAATGAAAAGATATTAATTTGCTGTTACAAGACTCAGGATGGTGATGTTGTGGAGAATCCCCTGATTAGACTTATTGTGGAGAGACATTCAGCTTATGCTAAGAAGCCGAATCTATGACATCTAAGCCTAAAATATCATCAAATGTTTGATATCTGGTAGGTTGACTTGCCTTTGGGGAAAAAATGAAAAAGAAATAAAAAGCATATTTTGATTTCAATCAAAGTGCTTATAAAATAACCTCTTAGGGGGGCAGAATATAATAAACATTATAATTGCTCTATAGTCTATACTGTGACAAAAAGTGAATAAGGTTGTTTTATTTGTAGCGTATCAAAAAAGTCAAAAAATATTCAGTGTAGTAATTTTGTATTGTCACATCCCATGTGTTTGGTAAAATTTCTTTTAGAAATTTTATGTGTTTTTCTCAAATCTATTTGTTATTTTTATTTTGGTCATTTTGTTACAAATAATTAGCATCTCCACCATCAAATTTTTAGTTAATTTAAACTTTCTTGGTAAGCTTTTATGTGGGGATATTGGGCCTGGGAGTTCGTCATTTTTTTGTGTTATGGGCTTATGGCCCAATCCAAGGACGAGGGTTTATTCGAGGAGCAGAAATCTTTGCTAGACAAGGCTATGTTAGTGAATAGAAGTCAACTTTAACCATAATGGCTCAAGGAGTAGACCGAGGATAAATTCATCCTCGGCTAACCAATGTCGAGGTCCAAAAAGGTTGTCTATCACTCAGGATGATATTCCAAGAAGTCTCGTCGGTGTTGATAAGCATTGTTAGAGTAGTGAACAGGGCAATGTCCTAAAATATCTAAAGAGAAAGCTGCTACCTCTGCATTAAATGCACTACAGCTAACACTCTGGCCACATTAATGTGGAAGTGATACACGAACAGTAAATTTCAACCTTACAGCTACTACATGAAAACTTATGGAAGGTGATAATGGGACAAGTATCCATACCAACCATCTAACATGCACGTGAAAGGTGGAAATGAAAAGAAAGGGGATATAAATGGAGAAAGAGGCAACAAGATGAGGGGATCGGGAAAAAAGAGAAAAATGTTGTAACTTCCAAGAACCAAATTTGTAACCAAAATTGAGAACAATATATAAGAACAAACATCCTCGAACTTTTGCCGAGGACTAATTTTCTTCAGTGTCATTCTTCTTCCTTACACTCTCTTATCATCTGAATCCATTCTAGTGTTTGTTTGATTAACTAAAGCCCAGTTTTCAAACTCATTCTCTATAAATTCATTGTTTTGGGCTTTTTGAGCCTAAGTCCATCCACGTAGTGGACTTGGAATTCAAATCTAGTCCTTACAATTGGCGCAATCTGTGGGAATTACTAGTGTTATAGTGAATCCGACTTTTGACAATGGTAGGTTCAAGTCCACACTAGGCAGAATCTATGGGTTCCCAACATCAAGATCACTTCTATGATCTTGAGCAACAAAGGGACCGGGAGGGAAGCGTACACACCACCCATACCAGCAAGAGCAGGGCTTGGGGTAAAAGTCACGTCTCTCAGGAGGAGAATGCCATAAACATGCAGAAGGAGATTGATCACTTGAGGAGAAGCTTGAGTCATGAACAGCGAAGGCAAACTCCATCCAATCTTGACTTCTCCTCTGATAGTGAAAAGGATGGTAGCTATAGATGCAGATCAAGGACTCCCCCTAGCGAGTCATTCTCATATGATGAGGACTATCATCTTGAACGTAGAAATAGAAATTCGTCATTGGTCGGCCTAGCAAATGACGTTATGAGTAGAGCACTTAACCATATTTTCAGGTCACCTTTCACGCACTGGATTGAGGGAGGGAGACTTCCTCAACAGTTTTCCCAACCCACCTTCACCATGTACAACGGGAGAACGGACTTTGTGGAGCATGTTAGCCACTTCAATCAAAAGATGGTCGTACACTCCAAGAACGAGCATTTGATGTGCAAGGTATTCCCGTCCAATTTGGGGCCTGTGGTGATGAGGTGGTTTGATAGTTTGAGGGCAGGGTCCATTGATTCTTTCAAGGAACTTACTCAAGTATTTGGATACCGCTTTATCATGTGTAGCAGGCCTCGGCCTTTAGCTTCTCTTTTGTCTTTGTCCATGAAAGAAGGAGAAACCCTAAAGACATATTTGGATAGATATTGGGAGATATTCAACGAGATAGATGGTGATTTTGACGATGTAGCCATTAGCACTTTCAAGCTCAACCTACCCACCGAGCATGGCTTGAGGAAGTCTTTAACTGGAAAATCAATTACCAGTATACGCCAACTCATGGATCGGATTGACAAGTACAAGAGGGTTGAAAAGGACCAGCAGCAAGATAAGGGAAAGGGCAAGTTTATCCCTCAGGAGAGGAGGGATTTCAGGTCGAATCGCTACAACAATAACAGGCCTCGAAGGGATTTTTCTAGGCAATCTTCGCATGCAGCTCCTTAACTGGTAAACATTGTGTTTAGAGAGCCGGTGCATCAAGTTTTAGAGAAGATCAAGAATGAGCCATACTTCAAATGGCCAAACAAGATGAGTGAAGACCCCTTGAGATACAACCAGAGCCTTTATTGCCAGTACCACTAAGGACTGCCGAACATTGTGGAGTCATCTAGAGCAATTGGTCAAGGAAGGCAGATTACAGCATCTCTTGTACCGCCCCAGCAAGCAAGGCGACCAGTTGAGGTCTGGACTTCGGGGAATGCTTCTTCAAGACCCCCAAGAGGCATAATCAATGTTATCTTTACTGCACGTGGGAGGACTGGTTCACAGTCCTCTAGGGTGATGTCTGTAGCTCGGCTCCTAGCCGAAGACACAAGCTTTGGGTCGAAGAGAGCCAGAGTAGATATTCAACCAGTGTTGAGTTTCTTGGATGAAAGCAAGGCAGTAACCATCTAGTTGTATAATGATACTTTAGTGGTAACCCTCAAAATAGAAGGGTATGATGTGAGAAGGGTGATGGTAGACCAGGGTAGTTGTGTAGAAATCATGTACCCTGATTTATATAAAGGGCTGAACTTAAAACCCGAGGATCTGACCGCCTATGATTCACCCCTGGTGAGTTTTAATAGGAAGGTTGTTGTCCCAAAGGGCCAAATCAAGTTACCTGTACAGGCAAGCTCAGAGGTAGTGGAAGTGGACTTTATAGTGGTAGATGCGTACTCCCCCTACACGGCCATTGTGACCAGGCCTTGGCTTCACACCTTGGGGGCTGTTTCTTCAACTCTACATCAAAAGGTGAAGTATCCGTGAAGAGATCGAATTGAGGAAATGGTAGGGGAGCAATCCATGGCTAGGCAGTGCCTTGTGTTCGCAATCTTGCATCAGCCAATAGCTGAGTCCTCAGCCTCAGTAAATGAGGGTTTATAGCAGTTAAAGTCTCCAAAATTACTTGCGAAGGGGCCAGCCAAGGAGGCCAAATGTGAAGATTTAGAGAAATTTGCTATGGGTGATGATCCAAATAGGTTTTTTTAGGTTGGAGCTTAATTGCCACCTCAGGAAAAGGGGAAGTTGGTGGAATTTCTTAATAGGAACGTTGATATTTTTGCTTGGAATGCCTACGAGGCCCCAGGGGTGGATCTGAGCTTCATTTGCCATCAGCTAAATGTAAGTTCATTGGTTACCCCTAAGAAGCAACCACCTCAGCGTTCATCTAAAGAGCACTCAGATGCTGTCAAGGACGAGGTGACAAAATTTAAGCAGGCCGGGGCTATTAAAGAGGTTTTTTGCCCCGAATGGCTGGCTAACACAGTAGTGGTAAAAAAGAAGACTAGGAAATGGCGCGTATTTGTGGATTTTATGGACTTGAATAAGACCTGCCCAAAAGACCCTTTTCCTATGCCTCGGATTGACTAGTTGGTGGACGCGACTGTGGGTCGTCCTCGGATGAGCTTTCTGGATGCCTTTCAAGGATATCATCAAATACCTTTAGCTTTGGACAACTAGGAAAAAACAGCTTCCGTCACTCCTACTAGAATTATCATTATAAGGTGATGCCATTTGGTTTGAAAAATGCAAGGGCTACCTATCAGGGGATGATGACCAGGATGTTTAAGCCACAGTTAGGAAAAAACATTAAAATCTACATCGGTGATATGATGGTCAAGAGCAAGGTAGAGTCTAAACATATTAATGACCTTGGGAATATTTTTGCCATCCTAAGTTAACATAAGCTACGATGTAACGCTTTCAAGTGTTCTTTTGGTGTAAGATCTGGGAAGTTCTTAGGCTACATGGTAACTCATCATGGAATCAAAGTTAATCTTGACCAGATTAGGGCAATCAATAATCTCCAACCACCTTGGAATCCCAATGAGGTCCAAAAGCTTACAGGGATGACAACTGCTCTAAACTAATTCATCTCTCGGTCGGCAGACAGGTGTAGACCTTTTTTTTCAGTTACTAAACAAGTGGAAAGGGTTTGAATGGACCGAGGAGTGTGTCTTGACTTTCCAGCAGTTGAAAGAAAATCTGTCTCGGCCACCTATTATGTCCAAACCCGAGGTGGATGAAGTTTTGTTCGCCTACATCGCGGTAGCCTCCCACATGTTAAGCTTGGTGCTAATATGTGTTGATAATGGTGTGCAGAGGCCAATTTATTACGTGAGTAAATCATTACATGAGGCCGAGGTTCATTACTTATCACTGGAAAGGGCCATTTTAGCATGGTGCCTGCTACACGTAAGCTTCCCCATTATTTTCAATTACACATGGTTATCGTCCTAACCCAGCTCCCACTAAAATCTCTACTACGAAGTGCGGATTACACAGGAAGAATTGCAAAGTGGGGTACGATTTTAGGAGCTTTTGACATCAAGTACATGCCACACACCTCTGTCAAGGGTCAAGTTCTTGTCGACCTGGTTGTTGAATTTGCTGAATCCCTGGAAGAAGAGGAGATAGAAGAGTAGGACATGGATGGAAAATCGGTTAGAATGATCTCCATACACGAACCTGTATCCTGGAAAGTTTATGTTGATGGTGCAGCGAATCATAGGGGATTTGGAGTGGGGCTAGTCTTGATATCTCTAGAGAGGATTACAATTTAGAAATCCTTAAGGTTGGTCTTCTCAGCTACAAACAATGAAGTCGAATACGAAACTCTGCTGGAAAGGATGATCATGGTGCAAAAAATGAGGGGAAAGGCAATGGAATTGTTTTCTGATTCAAGGTTGATTGTTGGCCAAATCCAAGGAGAGTTGGAAGCCAGAGATCCTAGAATGTAAGAGTACTTAAACCAGGTTAGACATTTACAGTCTAAGTTTGAATCTTTCAATTCATCACAAGTCCTTAGAAGTAAAAATACACATGCGAACTCCCTTGCCACATTGGTAACCTCCTCAGCACAAAGTTTACCTTGAGTAATCCTTGTAGATATGTAGACCTACCAAGGCAGGAAGAACTGTAGTTCATGTTCATCAAATAAGGGCAACTCCTAGTTGGATGGACTCTATTGTATTGTTCCTTAAGGAAGAAGTTTTACCAGAGGATAAGTCTGAGGTTGACAAGGTACAAAGAAAGGCTCCTCGGTTCTGGATGTTCGAGGACCAAAAGTTGTATAAGAGATCTTTTTCTAGACTGTATCTGCTATGTGTACACCCCAAAGCGGTTGAACTAATTCAGGAAAAATTGCATGAAGGAATTTGTGGAAGTCACACTTGGGGAAGATCTTTATCACACAAGGCCCTTACACAAGGCTATTGATGGGCGAAGATGCAGAAAGAAGCGCAAGACTACGCAAAGAAGTGTGACCAGTGCCAGAGGTTTGCCCTAAACATTCACCAACCTAAGGGAGTTCTTAATCCTCTCTCCAGTCTTTGGCCTTTCGCTCAGTAAGGCCTGGATATTGTAGACCCTTTCCCTAAGAAAACAGGGAACAAGAGGCATTTGCTGGTCAGCACAGACTACTTCATCAAGTGGGTTGAAACTGAACCACTGGCAAACATTAGGGACATGGATGCCAAATGGTTTATTTCGAAGAACATTGTCACTAGGTTTGGAATCCCTCACACCTTCATCTCGGACAATGGTTTGCAATTTGATAGTAAGGCATTTAGGAGATATTACTGCGACCTGGGCATAACAAATAGATATTCCATCCCGGCATATCCACAAGGGAATGGACAAGCTGAAACTGTCAATAAGGTTATAGTAAGTGGACTCAAGAAGAAGCTGGATGATGCTAAAGGGAAATGGGTAGAAGAACTGTCACATGTCTTATGGACTTATCAAACCACACCTTGTAGGTCCATAGGAGAAACGCTTTTTTCCATGATTTATAGGGTTGAGGCTATCATCCCTCTAGAGACAAGATTCCTTACGCTGAGAACAAGTTCCTTCACTTCAAGCAGTAACGATCAACTGTTGGGGAGGAGCTTAGACTTAGTTGAAGAGCAAAGGGAAAGTGTCATGGTCCAATTAGCCTACTATCAACACAAGCTCAAGCAGAGATATAATGCCAACGTGAAACTAAGACCACTGACAATTGGAGATTTGGTCTTAAGAAAGGTTTTAGGAGTTGCAAAAAACCCAGCATGAGAAAAATTGGGACCCAATTGGGAAGGACCATATCATATCACATCGATAGCCAGAATAGATGCGTACTATCTAGAAGATCTAGAAGAAATAGTTGTACCACGTCTCTGGAATGTAAATAACCTTAAGAGGTACTACTATTAATAAAAGCTTCCTTCACCCAATTTGGGTTTTGTTGTATTATGTGTTATGTGTTTTTCACCATATATCTAAGTGTTAAACAGAACCTCAGTTATGCCTAGTTCCTCGGACCATCTGTTTTGGAAAAATTAACACATCATGACAACTATCCGAGTATCAAACAGAACATTGGTCATGCCTAACTCCTCGGACCACATACCTTGGGAAAATTGATATCTTTCGATTAATCTATCTAAGTGTTAAACAGAACCTCAGCTATGCCTGGTTTCTCGAACCATCTGTTTTAGGAAAATTAACACACCATAACAACTATCTGAGTATCAAACAGAACCTTGGTCTTGCCTGGATCCTCGGACCACATACCTTGGGGAAATTGATATCTTTCAATTAATTTTCTAAGTATCAAACAGAACCCTAATCATGCCTGACTCCTCAGACCACATACCTTGAAAAAATTGATACATTTCAATTAATTTTTTAAGTATTAAACAAAACCTTAACTATGCCTGGTTCTTTGAACCATCTGCTTTAGGAAAGTTAACACATTATGACCACTATCTAAGTATCAAAGAGAAACTTGGTCATGCCTGGATCCTCAAACCACTTGCCTTGGATAAATTAATCTTTTCCTTCAAATGGCTATATATCAGGACAAAATCTTATTTATAACAAACTTTGTGAAATATATACATATACAGTAAGTTGATTTCCTTTGTTAACTACTTTGGGATCGGATGTAATCACTCCAAACAGCAATGATTTTCATTTCAATAAGAGTTCTAAATGGATGCTCATGAGCATCACTTAAAGCATTTACGGGCATGCCTGTACTTGTGTAAAACTTGACCATCTCTTTGACCCTCATGAGCATCACTTAAACCTATATACATATTACAACACTGTGTATGTTCATGAAATTAAGTTTATGCTTTGCCAAGATGATTAACTTAATAAATTCACCTGCTTTTGTTGTTGATCGTATGAATTAGGATAATTGCTCTTTACTCAAGTAGGTTAGTGAAAGAAGTGTTACCTCATCATTACTTTTATTTGGTGTTAGCTAAAATGGAAATGATATCAATTTCAGTATAGAAATCACAGGAAGAAAGGAAATATCCATAACTTTCATTAAGTAAAAGTCTTCAAATAAGACAGAACAAGTACAAAAAAGGTAGGTTGATTACAAACTGGGAAAAAAAGGGGTGACCTATTTCTTCATTTTTATTACAATTTTGTCCTTTGGGTCCTTAGGAGGCTGAGTGCTCGCTAATGTGGTGGACAGTTTGGCATCTTTAGGGTCCTCTTTTGGGGGTATAGAAAGGGTTGCCAACACTAACTCCATATTCTGGGAAGTTCCTTTGTCCTTAGAGGGATCATTTGAAGCCATTGGAGGCAGGTCAGAGCCCTCGGCTACTTCCTTGTTGCCTTCTCCTGCCTCTGTGGTACCCTTGTCCTGCTATATCCCTTCCAGAGTGGTATCAGCCGCAGGAGGAGCTTTGGATGGGCTGCCTTGAATTTCCCCTACCTCTGAGGACAATAGGTCAACCTGGGAGTCTTCAGAACTTTGAGGGCGTATAGCGGGGGGGTAGTAGACACTTTCTGCTCTCATGAGCACAGAAGAAGCCTCAACCTCGGCTTGGTTGAGGGCTTCATCCCATGTCAGGGCACAGTAAGTTCTACACTAGAAGGACCTCAGCCCTAAGGGCGTCTTCGGTCTCGGCCACCTTAACTTTGTATCCATGTTGCTTCGCTTTGTCCTTGGCTTTCTCTGCCTCATCCTTGTCCTTCTTGGTAAGAGCCCTAGCCTTCTCAGCATCCTCCAATTTTTTTTTGCAAGGCATCAATTTGCTCCTTGGCAGCGGCCAATTTCTCCTTGGCCCCTCGGAGGAGTAACCATTGGCTTTCGGCCTGCTTTTTCGTGTTCTCTAAGGCGGCTGCAGCATACTTCCTCTCCTTTTCCTCCTCATTTAGTTTAGCTTTCAAATCTTTGTTACTTTTCTCAGCCACGTGGAAGGCATCCACGGCTACTATCCTCTTTCCTTCCTCCTCTTTCATTTTTCAGTGGAAGGAATTCACCATCTCCTCGGCCTTAAAGACTGCCTGGGTAGCCTGAGAAGAAAGAAAAGTTAAGTAAAAAAAAGAAAAAGGATTTTACTTTAAAGTGGTTACCATTGCTACGTCTCTTTTAAGCCCGAGGAAAACTTCATGCTGCCTCAGAGACCTGAGGTCAGCCATGTCCTTGGGGAGAAGCAAGGTTTGTTCCACAGCATGGGCTATATACCCAACTGTCCTTCCTTGGAAGTCCCTGATAGAAGCTTCACTAGTTAGAAGGGCCTCATTCAGTTCCATGGGCGGAGCCCAGGCCGAGGTTGTAACTGGGTGCTCGCCCCTTCTGTCAGCTTCATGAGCTAACCTTGTCTGCACATCTTGGGGATGTTTAGACCCCCTCTGGAGATCACCTTCTTGATGTGGGAGGTACTTACCAACCTCCATAACCGTTTTACCCTTGTCATCCCTTTTTCTTTTGTGGTCGGCAAGGTCGGCACGAGTCTGTTGGGCAGGGGGAGGAGTAGAAAGACGGGTCTGAGCTAGAGGCGGATGAGGCTGAGATTGGGTAGACTTCTCGAATTTTTTCCCCTAGGTTGGGATTCCAGCAGCTCTTGCAAGGTCGACCTCTGCTTCCGTTAAATACCCATCTCTTCTAATAAGGTAATTGCTTCTTCAGTCACAGGAGATGGAGGTTGGTAGAAAACCTCGTAAACATTGTCTGAGTCTGAGACGACTAACACTTCTTTGTCTCTTTCTTCTTCTCCCTTACTTTCTTCTTTGTTGATGGGTCGAGAGGAGGTAGATTCACCAGTCGCAACTTGTGACGAAGAGATTACTATAGGAATGCCCTCTGGGATCAGTTGAGAAGTAAGATCGTCCCTTGGGATGGGTTGAGTAAGGAGGGTGCCTTCTGGAATAGGTGCGCCTTTAGGGAGAAGAAAGCCGGGACAGCTACACTTATGCGATGTAGACGAGGGTCTTTGGCTCTAATCACGCATTTTGGTGCTTGGAAGCCGGATGAGATTGGCTTGTACCCCAAGATTAGGTGGGCCGCTCGCAATTAGCCGTTGTCGTGTACGAAGACCTCAGCTTGGAGTATGTTGTCCAAACTCTCCCTGTTGACTAGGCCGAAGTTCGATTCGGTGGCGCGTCTGTCTGCAAAATCATCAGGAATAAAAAATATATATTTTATCAAAAAAGGCAAAGAAAGGACTTGTAAAAATAAACATGCTAAGACCCAAAACCCCACCCAGCTGTCCCTCTCTTGTCAGACAAGGGAGGTCGTCGTGCCACTCCCCTGACAAGATCAAAAAATCTTTATTTAAGCCCTTATTGGATTCTAGAAGTCACTAAATCAGTCTAACTTCGAGATACCTGGACTTTAGGTAGTACCTTTATCCCTTCAGGTGATGAAGGTTAAGACCCAATTGAAGTCGTGATAGGTGAGTCCTAAACCTATTTTTTCATTAAGGGTATCTACGCACCCTAAAATCCTAAACATGTTTGGGGCGCATTGGGTGAGAGCTAATCTATAAGCCCTAAGGTAATCTCTGGGCACAGTGCTCATGGGAATTCTCATTCCCCCATCTATGAAGGCAATTATAGGGATCATAACTTCTCCCTCCTGCCTTTTCACATGCCACTCTCCCTCTTTGCAGTACATAATACCCACCCCCAGAGGAATATTATACTGAGCCCTAAAAATTTCTATCTTCTCCTCAAAATCTACTAGACACTTAAATCTACCTATTCTAGAGTGGTTTGAAGAGCCCTAAAGTGGTTGAGAGGAAAGGAATAGAGCCAAGAAGAGGAAAAGTATGAAGAATAGAAAATGTATGGAAAAATAAAGAGTAGAGATTTGTGAAGAGTTACAAGAGTAAAAAGTGGGTCCTCGGACAGACTTTTAGTATTTGTAGAAGCTCGAGCAAGGTGAGAGAGTTGATAAGTTCAAAGTATGTGCGCTAAGAGTTAAATGATTGCTAAAGTAAAGGGAGTGTTTGATTTGATTAATATTTATATCAAAAAATGAGCTACAGAGTGGGAAAGTTCCCGCCCAAGTCCTAGCAGAGTTCTCAACCGTTAGATTTACATCGCACTGTAGAACGTGGGGAACATAAGGCCGTAAAAATTTAATGAGGAGCGCGTCTCGTAAGCCGAAGCGACAAAAGCATGTCTTGGGCAGTTATAACAACGTATCTATGAGAAGAAGTGGGACGGAATAAGCACAAAGCAAATGTGGAGACATCGAAATTCTCCTTTCTTCTTGAGGAGACAGAAAGAAGAATCTCGAGAGGCTATTGTGGAGGTATTAGGCCTGGGACTGGGAGTCCATCATTTGTTTGTGTTATAGGCTTATGGCCCAATCCAAGGACGAGGGTTTATCCGAGGAGGAGAAATATTTGCTAAACAAGGCTGTGTTAGTGAATAGAAGTCAACTTTAACCATAATGGCTCAAGGAGTAGGCCAAGGATAAATTCATCCTCGGCTAACCAATGCCGAGGTTCAAAAAGGTTTTCTGTCACTCAGGATGATATTCCAAGAAGTCTCGTCGATGTTGATAAGCATTGTAAGAGTAGTGAACAGGGCAATGCCCTAAAATATCTAAAGAGAAAGTTGTTACCTCCACATTAAATACACTGCAGCAAACACTTTGGCCCCATTAATGTGGAGGTGATACTTGAACAGTAGATTTCAGCCTTACAGTTACTACATGAAGACTTATGGACGGTGATGATGGGACAAGTATCCATACCAACCATCTAACATGCATGTGGAAGGTGGAAATGAAAAGAAAAGGGATATAAATGTAGAAAGAGGCAACAAGATGAGGGGATCGAGAAAAATACTGTAGCTTCTAGGAACCAAATTTGTAACCAAAATTGAGAACAATATATAAGAACAAACATCCTCGAACTTTTGCCGAGGACTAATTTTCTTCAGTACAATTCTTCTTGCTTACATTCTCTTATCATCTGAACCTATTTTAGTGTTTGTTTCATTAACTAAAACCCAGTTTTCCAACCCATTCTCTATATTGTTTTAGGCTTTTTGGGCCTAAGTCCATCCACGTAGTGGGCTGGGAATTCAAATCTGGTCCTTACATTTTACTTTACTTAGTTGATCATCTTTATCGAAAATGTCAAAAAGTGAATAAGATAAAATAAGAATTTACTCTAGAACATCGTTATGCTATTAATGTTTTTATATATAGGTACTTATGGAACTTTTACTTTTTGCATTTTATTTTATTTTATTTTATATTTCCACTTTATGATATATGATTTATTGATAATGATCTATTTCCTAGTTATTTTTATTTACTTTTTCACTTTGTTTCAATTGCAAGGAAGAAAGAGATCGATGCATATTTATGTTTTAGAGAAAAATATACCTATAAGAATTGAATCGCATACATCTATATAGTAATAAACAAAGTATACATAGTTATAACTTGGTCTAATAGTTCTCATACTATCAATTTTTAAAAAAGAAAAAGAAAAAAAAAATATATATATATATATATATATTGGATTGTGTTTTCATACATATCTCACTATATGTAATACCTGACTACAACATATATTTTGTTACACTACAAGAAAAACTTCTAATTTAAAACATAATTTCTAATAACACACTGAATTTTTAAAAATATACAATCTCATATATTAATTCAATAATTATCCAATAAAAAATAATCATATTAAATTTTCCCACATATCGCGCGGGTTTGCGATTAGTTTTTGTAATTCTCAAGTCAAGTTGTTCAAAATTTTTATTAGGGTAGTCACAATAGGTTAGTTTAGCATATAATATTTTTTTTGGTAAATGTATATATACATTTTTTTTTTCCAAGACATGGTGGTCCTGTGACCAATCTAACTTGCATGTAGAGCCGCCACTGACCATATTTCACTAAAATATGTATGTTAATATTGGAATAAGCATTTCACAGTTTCGAATGAGGCATGTAAAGGAGAATTTTTCAAGGGCCAAACTTTTCAACCAACAATTAGTATATCACATCAAATTTGAACATTTTCTTAAAAGCAGTATAATGCAAAAATCCAAATCTGAATTTTCCAATTTCTTCGTGGTGGGAATACAATATTGAAAAGGAATAGTAATAGTTACACACTACGTGTACGAGATACATAATTGAAATCATGTTTTCAAAACACAATTTCAATTAGAGTGTGTGTGACAATGAATAACTCAACGTGTGCAACAATAATTAGTGATCAAAAAGGAAGAAATTTGCTCCACTTTCAACTTCTACACTTCACCAAGCTTTTCCAATTTCCCCTTTTTCTGAGGGGCCTTGGGTCATTTCTTTTATGCTTGTTTAAAACATGCTACTCAAACTACTCATTCTAATGAGTGACTAATCCTATAGAATTGTTAATGAGCCAGGGGTACATTGGCATCTGGGCAAGATAACCCTTACCATTTACTAGACATCAATACCTACTACTATTAAAGCATTCCCATCCGGAAATTTTGTTGTATTCTATTTTACCATCTCAAAAAGTTAATTTATCAATTATACCATATCATTTTACAATACACCCAACATCCCAATTTTTATTTTACAATACTACATATTAAAATAATATATCTACACAATAAAATAATATATTTCAAAACATAAATAAAAGCTAGATACGAGACACAGAGAGAAAGACAGAGATTGAGACGTGAGACAGAGAGTGGGAGGAGAGAGGAATGAATAAATAAATATTATTTCCTTTTACAATTGTGCTACAGTACTATCACAAATTTGTGATAATACTGTAGCACAATTCTAAATTTTTTTAAGATACAAGACAGATACAAGACCGGATATTAGCTTATTTTTTTGCTTTAATGCTAAAATTCCTTAACATATATCATTTACCTTGTCCAATGCGAATGCTCTAATAAATGATAGTATGGGAAAAGCACTTTCAAAGGATTTTGGATATCTTGCACCTGGCATATATGTCAGGTAACTCACAAAAAGGTGGGCCCCACACTTTTGGAGAGGCTTGAGGCATCTCTCTTCACTGATTTCACTGATACTGCTTCTGGCCAGATCTCAGATAGGTGAATATTGACCAACACCTGTGAATGAAAAATATATATATTTTTTAAAGTACTAGTACTACTCTTTTATTTTTGCTGAAAAATATATTAAAAAAAATGGTACCAGTACTAACTTGTTAGTTATTACCTACAGGTTACTTTTACAGTTGCCTGAAATCCCTCTTGCCAACATAGCATCAAAGTTCAAATCATAATTTTGTTCTCTACTGATAGTTTCTCAACTGGCTTGACATTATTGGACCATTCATGAACAGTACAAATCCTAGAAGATAGTGTTTTTGAATTGTAGTGAAGGACATATCTATGACTCTGAAACATGGCTCCTTTGCTTCAACAAGTAGAGCTTTGTAGGTAAAAGATAGTATCAATTAGGACCATAATTTTCAATGATCAGGTTGTGAGTATTTGGGAGTTGGGAAACATCCAATGACCCTAGAACCCTATGACTAGAGCTCTAGATTCCCTTACACAAATTGTTAGACATGCTAGTTGCTCTTTTGGTTAAAGGGTCTCCTCCTCCTATCATTACAACAAGGCCTTTTTAAAGCAAATGGTTAAGATACCAAAATGATAAACTACTTAAATCAGTTATCTTCACTATGGACATCATTGGCTCTCTAAGGATAGGAAAGTTATTCTGATTTTGAAAGAATAAGTCAGGCAGACAGCTCCTAATGCATCATTAGACTTTTAAATCTAAGATTTTCCAAAAGGCAAAACATGGGTCATTAGATTATAGTAGTTTGACACGTGGTAAAGAAAAAGAAATGGTGTCCAATGGTGAAAGGTGATGCAATTTAAAAAAAAAAAAAAAGCGCAAAGGGTTAAATCAACTGATTTAAGCACCTTATTACTAGTATCTATAATCAGATAACTTTTTTTTTTCAAAGCTTTCAAGAGATTATCTACAACCTAATTATTCTTTGATTGACCTCATTATACGATGAATTTAAACCTATGATCCAAGTTTCACTCTTTTGGATCATGTTAAAAACTTTATTCAATCCCAAGAAATGAATAACATTTACTTTAGTCACCCTCAACTGGAAATAATAGGTCCAAATTTGTGAGTATGAAATGAAGCCAACAACATGTAAGTTACTTACAACATTAGGAAGTGAGATGTAACATCTTGCATTATCAACTGTCCAATTTGCACGTGTCGTCAATTCAATATTTTTTCCAAATCCAAAGAATTTTGTAACTTAATGGTCAAAAGGTATATATTTAAAATGGATTTTTATTAACTTATTTAAAAGTAATTCTATTCTAATTTCATCTTTACCTTTCTTTTCTTTTTTTTATCATTTTTTTTTATCCTAAGCTAAAGTTAAAAACAAACAAATAAATCACATCATTACTCAAAGTGAATTATGATTATGGTTTATTGAGTGGGAACCCCAAAAGTTTAAATGGCTTAAGTAATTAGAGGCTAGAGAATTAATCAACTCAAACTCAACATGCAGTATTGTTGATAAAGGGGTTGTTAATGATGATTAGAGGAAAAAGAAGGGAAAAGGGTAAGTGTAATAACAAGGTTAAATTAGCCATTAACTGAGGTGTGGGTGGGGAATTCAGATTCTCATTTATTTGTTTATGAATTAGACAAGGACTTGTTGACAGAGTGGTCTGTGATATGCACAATCATCGAAGGGTTATTGAAGCCCACAGGGGGCAAAAAGGGACAGCAGGTGGGGCATTCCAGTTTTTTTGGGGGAGAGCCTAGCAAATCTTACAATAATAGAGTCACTATGAAACATGAACAGATCATGATTTGACCATACAGTGTTCACAATCAAATATGCCCAGAAAATCAATCCGAGGCAAAAAGCTCATCAGATTTCAAGGGTCACTTGGGAAAAACCTACCAGTGCCTTAAATCATGTGATTTGTTGTTGCTTGTTTGGTATGGAAATGGAAGGAAAAAATAAATGTTACAAAGATGGTGTCATAGCATGCCACATGTCATTCCTCCTCTGTGAAAACTTTTTCTGATGTGTAAAACTCTTTAAACAATAGCTTTCTTTCCCATCAACTTTGTGTGCAAAATAAGTGAATGACTGAAGTCGGTATCATAACATTTTTTAACAATGTTTGGAAAATCTGACAAAGAAATTTATCAAGGCATGTGGACCTGCATCATGGTCAAGCATTGCAATTGATTACATTCAAAATAAAGCAAATTAAAAGGATGGGATTGGGATTAGCATGTTATTAGTGTTACTGATATGAAGGGAATCTATGCTATTTATGTAACAGTCGATTTCTCTATATCTAGCCAGGATTAGCTTTGTAGAGATATTAGATAGTACCATGTCAAGTGGGTAGGCTACTGGTGCTGTCTACTAAGAGCTAACTGTCTTGAGTGTATGTCTGGCAGTCTGGATTATAACATCTTATGAATGGAATGGGACCTAACAGTGTAATGGGTACAAAAGATCAGAGCAATCAGATCACCATAAGCATCTCTAACTCTGTCTCGTTGTTAAGGACACTTTGGTCACTACTCTGACTGACTCCTATTGGCCAATAGGGCAGGAGGAGTTAGTGTAGATGGGACCTTTAAAGATCGATGGCTCTATCCCATTTTCATGTGATGAAGATACATTTCAGCCAGCTCATTGTTTTGTCACAACTTTCCGAGTTATTTTAGGAGTACAATTAATTCTACATCCATTTTCAACTTTTCACAACTATCTTAAAGATTGTGACTAAATAGGTATTAGTTTTATATGAACTCACTACTTATTTATTGTATGGAATTGGTTGCGTTCCTAAAAATTTCTCAACTTGTCACATGTCTGTTAACTCAAACAGGAGAATGCCCTGGAATTTCCTCAAACGGGTGTCAAGGGCTTGTTTGGATTTATGAACACAATGTCATGGGCAGTGAAACAATCCTCGGGTCAAGAAAGGAATTGATGAAGTCAGTCCAAGCTGGAAAGAGCCGGGTTTATAGGATCCTGTCCACTGGACAAACCAAAACGAACACACACACATAAATTCACACCACACACTTGGTGAGGAGAGAGAGACGGGGCATCCAAAGCTTTTTTTGCTTCGTTACTTTTAAATATTCAATGTCAAACACAATCTCAGTTGGTTTGCTTTGAAGATAACGAGATCAAATGAAAAGCAAAACCACACTCCCAAACAAAGAGAAAGCAACAGAAAAATGAAAGAAAGTTCTTTAATTCTTGCAGTACATCTAAATATGTTCCCTCCTCTCTCCCTCTCTCTCTTTCACCCCTCATAATATCTTTTCCTTTCCTTCCACACTGACTCACTAAAGAAAGAGAAAGATGCTTTAGTTGAAAATGAGATTGATATCATAGAAACAAATGTTCATTAAAAATTAAAAAGTACTAATTAGTGTCTTAGACTCCAATACATTGATAATGTTGAAGAAGCCTAATGGCTTCCCTAAGACCACTAAAGTAAGCTCCATGAGTTGTAGAATAGTGGGTTCTGTGTGTTGCTTCCCCTGCAAACAGAATTTGAAGTGGAGGGGAACCGGCAGACTTACAATTACTAAGTTTTGGCAATGGCTCAGCCATTTTATCCAAATCATCACCACTTGACCCAACCGCAACATAACTGTAAGACCCCAAAAATAAAGGATCAGTAGCCCATTTGCTCTTCAATATCTTTGTGACTTTCACTTCACTTCCATGAGAGTTCCCCACTTTATTGGCAGTCCCATTGCACAACTCATGGGAGTTAGAGTTCACTAGCTTGTGGAGTTGTGGTAGAAAGCTAGAGATTGTTGTTGAAACCCCATTAATTATCTCTTCATCTCGAAGTGATTCAAGCTCTAATGCTTCTTTCCCTGCAAACCAAGATAGCAGGACACTTGAATTGCTATAAATTGGACACAGAGAAGCTGTCCTCCTCATCCACCATGGTATTTTCTTATGCCTGAATTCTGAGTCTGGTCGATGGAAAACCATTTGGAGATATGGGAAGTTGTTGCAATCATTGCCTTCCACTTGCAGAAACAACTTATTGACAACACCATAACCAAGCCTTGAGATTGCCTCTGACTTAAATGAAGGCAGGGGAGGATTGAACATACCTGAATCTTCACGAATTCCAGCTTTAAGTACACCCAAAGAAACCGTTACAATAACATGATCAGCCAACATATTTGACCCATCACAGAAATGTACCTTCACAGGCCTAGTAGCAGTAGCACTTCCATTTTCCATGCCTGATACTTCATCACCTTCAGGCTGCCATTCAATTCTTGTGACCTTTCGGCCTAATTGGACTAAACCAGGTGGTAGAACAGAAGCTAGTGATTCAATTATGCTCAAGTAGCCTTTAGCAATGGTGATTTCGTCACCAGGAAACATACGGTACTCACTTTCTGCACTATAATCTAGAGTTAAAAGATCACCAGCTGAAGTATAAGTCCTCTGGGTATTCTCATGCATTGCAAAGATTCCATCTTGTAGCGACTTTCTGCTCCAGTTACCATACCCTTTGAGCTCTTCTTGGTCTTTCTTAGAAACCCAATAAGCATCAAGGCCTTGTCTTAGAAAAGAACCCACACTGAGCTTTTCTTGACCACCATTGCTTGTAGAAGAAACTTTTAAAGCCTTAGCTGGAAGCTTAGTATAGTAGTCAATTTCTTCACAGCCTGCAGCACTGTCTCCAACCAGCTTGCCTTGAGCATAAGCCATCAGCTTCTTGAAGAGGGTAGTCACAGGGGCGACTACAGATGGATTCAGCTGAAACCCTCCTTCAGCAATGGTGGTAGGCTGACTTGGCTCTTCAGAGACCCCATCCATGCACTCCCATGGCTGGTCAGACTCTAGTGCATGGATTTCTTGAGCAATTTTGTGAACTGGGCTGCCTCCAATGCCATGGATCCAAGTTGCACCCATCTCAATACGGTCACCACCAAACTCAGAAGTGTTAATTCTGCCACCAATTCTTGTCCCACCTTCCACAACACACAGCTCAAACGAGTCCTTAAAGCCAGTGGCAGTGTAGAGCTTGTTGGCAGCAGTAAGGCCAGCCATTCCTGCTCCAATTATCACAATGCTTGGTTTCTTGGTCACCATTGTTGCTTGCTTTGGTTGTTCTACTAGCACACACTAAAAACAAAGGAGATATATGACAACAACAAAAACAACAACAATAAAAAGAGAGAGAAATGAACTGTGAGGTGAGATTTGAGTTACTGATGAGAAATTTATAAGGGTTTTAGGCTATGTGGCTTATTATGGCTTCTTGGGACTCTTTTATTTTTAACATTTTTTAATTTGTCTAATAAAGACAGGGCTCCACTTTTTCTTGAGCTCTACCATTGATATAGGCTTATATTATACTACCCCAAAAGACCATTCTCTCTTTAAATGCTTTCATAGTGATAGTCTCTCTCAACTCCATAGACCATAGCCATTTATATACACAAAATATCACAATTCACAAACTTATTTAGCCCTTCAATTATTAACTTCAATAAAGCCCCTTGTGAAAAAAAATCTCAAGCTAAATAGTTACCCAAAGGCCAAAAGTCGATATTGTGATGGCAAGAAAATTAAAAGGTTGACAGTGCCTTTCAACAACCTCGCATGTAAATTGGGTTAGGGACGGCCCACCAACTGAACAAGTCAATGGTCCTGATCAATAGATGGGCCGTCGTTGGGTGGGTCATAACGAGGTAATAATACATAGCTTACAATCATAATATTTCTCCAAAATTTGAAAACAGATGGACTAGTCCTCAACCAAGAAAAAAAATAGTGGATGGACTTTGCAATTTGTATACTCTGATTTGTCATCATTGCTTAATGGGCCATGAACACTACTACTCCAAAAAGGTTAATATGTAGTTTTCTTTTTCTTTTTCTTTTTCAATTTTAACAATGTTAATGTCCTGTTCAATTTCAACAATGTGAGAATGTTGTTTTCCGTTTAGCCGCAACTTATTTCTGATAACTTGTTTATATAGTGCTTATTAAAAGATATAGCGTTAATAACTTTTATGTTAAATGTGACCCAAAAAAAACTAAACGCTAGCTTATTTTCAAAAAATCTAAAAGTTAGATTATTTGATGCAAAAATAAGATAACTAAGTAAAATCTAAATGCACTCAAATCATTTGAATTGGGATTTTCTCGTTAGCTTATTAGCCTATATAAAACTTTTTAAAGTCTTCATTTTTATTTTTTTAAGCAAAACTGTACTTTGTCAACTTTAAACAAATAAATCTTTTAACAAACACACGTGAAATTGTTAGGATTTTGGATTCAAGTATGTTTACGCATGATGTTCATTAAATTTTAGAGTTATAGGATGCGTTTAGAATTGATTACTCCTTAAAGTGAATTGTACAATTGTACTTTTTTAAAGCCTTATTTTTTTGAAAAATTCTAGTGTCACACTCAATTACACAACTTTGTTCACAACTCGTCCATGTGGCGAGTTGTAGTTGATAGAGGGGTGTGGCACATGTACCTTCCATCACCCTTCCACCAACTACAGCTCGCCACATGAGCAAGTTGTGGGCAAAGTTGTGTAATTGGGTGTGACACTAGAATTATTATTATTATTTTTTTTTAATTTCAAGTATTTTACTTTAGCCAATTTTTAACAAATAAGTAGCAAATGCACGCAAATTTATGTAAGTTTAGGTTCTAGAAAGTATACACATGAATGTTCATTAAATTTTGGAGTCATACGGCTTATTTTGGAATTAATCACTTCCTAGAGTGAGCAGTTCAAAGTTCATGCACCTGTAAGAGGAAATGATCTTGTGGCAAACTTTGGAGGGTAGTGTAGGTGTCAAATAGTGAATGAAATTTCTAAAATAAGTATGTATAATTTATATACGTATGGAAGTTCATTAGATTTGGAGTCGTACGGCGCAGTTGGAACTTATCACTTATCAGTGCTCACTGAACTTCCTAGAGTATAGTTCAAACTTCAAAGTTCATACAATTACAATTAGTATAGGAGGCAAAGGTTTGAATTTTTCCAAAATCTACGATTTTACTTCTCTTTTCAACCTCTTTGAATGGCTCACCTCACTTTCATATATTAATCTTGGAGAATGGGTGGAACCTACAGTAACTAATCAGCTAACAAGTAATGGACAAAAGATTGTCTTTGATTTACCTTTCATTAAAGAAGATTTATAGTGATAGATGTTTGCCTTTCCATTGTGTTGTCTAATTGGATGATAGATAAACCTTGTTGAGAAGTGACCCGTGAAATAAAAGAGCTTACTTTATACACGTACAGTAGATTTCTTTCATTTGAAGAAGTTGCTTTCAAGTTCCAACTGCATCTTCTTCTACATTCTATGGTCCAGACAATTTACTCGGTATATTAATCCCCACATAATAAAAAATTATTTCCCTTCAAAATCTAGTAATGATTAGGCTTATTGGGTCTACTCGATGTCCCTCAATCAAATATTTTTAGGCCATTGGATATTGTGGTCAACGGCTTGGATGATATGTGTGAATGATGTGAGATAAAGGTAAAATATGAAATCTGGTGGCGATAAGCACCCATGATAGTGTTGATTACCGTGACCCATCCGTATCAATATTTTAAACAATCTCATGCATATGTTAATCAATCTCTTTACCAAAAGATTTAATGTTCAATAATTTATGAGGCCCCAAACTTCCCCTCTAAATCTTCATTAAAGGAAGTGCAGATATGAGTGTATCATAGCTTGATCAAAAAGTAAAAGAAGCTGGCATTAAACAAATTTGGACGTTATAGTATGATTCTTCTTTACAACATATCTGGTTGACACTCAGATCATTTTTTTACTTTTGAGATAGGGACCTCCTATAAAACAGTGAAACCAATATCAGTGCATCAGCACCTAGTATTGTCCCATCACTATTTGGCAAGCAATCCTTAAGAAAACATTGCCAGAACTATCAATTTTCAACCAACTTATTTGCTTAAGACCACTTTCTCCTGTAAATAAGTTACTAAAAACATAAGCGTGGTAGGTAGAAAAGTGCAAAGTTTAAGGCATCAATATAAAATCTAAGAAGTTGGTTTATTGGTTCTTAATGCTTCACATGAGATCCCATGAGGTCTAAGGTTAAAAACTCTTAAATAGAATTTTGAAGCCATCTGCCATCCCCAAGGAATTTGTGGTGCATTGGTCAATACAATTGTGGTTGAAAGACAGACTAGATTACATTGAAAGATTAATCATTTGACGCTTTATAATTTTAAGAGTAAAACTTAGATACTATTTTATTAGTCAATACAACCATGTATTTGAACAATGGACAAAGCCAAGGTGATTCTGAAGCTCTAGCATGCAGGGGTGCAGTGAAATTGGCTGCAAAAATCAGGCTTATGGAAATTACTGTGGAGGGTGATTCTGAAGTGGTAATCAACCAAATTCAAAGCACCAATCCAAGCTTGGCATCCTTCGGATTTCTCCCATGTAAAACGAACTGGCAATTTTGTTTTCCATGCCTTGGCTAGGAAGGTTAGGGTAAGTGATGAGCTCCGAGTATGGTTAGAAGACATACCTTCGGAAATTGCTCCTATTGTAATTAATGACATATCATAGTTTCTAAGTAATGAAATTTTGACCTGATTCTTTAAATAAATAACATGTACTTAGTTAGAAAATTTAATATAATTAACCTAATGACTAATGTATTACACATAAGTTTTGCTCTAATTTTAAATATCTATCACTGTTATGCTTCATTAATTAGCCATGATTATATAATAATCAGGTCAGGCGATGCATCATTATCAAAGCTTGATCAAGGCAAGTCAAAACCCTTTAGTACCCAATATTGCTGCACATCGTCTCTCGTGACCAAAATTATCTTGAGCACTGAAGCTTGGATCCAATGGTCTCCATAGGATCACGTGCATTTGGAGGACTAGTTGCAGAAATACTAAGAGAAATTATTATAAAAATAAAATAATAAAAAATAAAAAAATAAAAAAAACCAAAGATAATGTTATCTCATTGGTGTAAAATTTATAGGTTTTTTTTTTTTTTTTTTCTCTTTAATGAGTTAAAAAATTGATGGGATAATGTTATCTCATTGGTGTAAAATTTATAGGTTTTTTTTTTTTTTTTTTCTCTTTAATGAGTTAAAAAATTGATGGGGAATTCTCTTCTATCAATGAACTGGATGACCAATCACTCAACTTGGTTTAATTTACATGGTGAAAAAATAGTGGAATTTTTTTCACTGTTTAGAATTTATTTTAACTTTTTTTGAGAGTAAGAGATTAATGATTGACACCCTCATTTCACTTTTTTTTTTCTTTTTCTTTTTTTTTTTTTAATTTTAAGGGGCCGGATTGATATGATTGGGATAGGTACAAAAGTAATGTTAGGTTGGAGTATCATTGCCTAATTGTAGTTGGGTTTCACTTTTCTTTATCTGCCTTGCCTCATCATTTGCTTTTACACATGGTTGTGAAAACCCACAAAATGACATACAATACACATTTTCTCATGCTTCCTCACTCTAGTGTTTTGACTGCCCAAATTGGTAAGCAATAATTTCATGGTTTTTATCACATATGTGGGAGATGAAACCATAGATTAGGTTTGTCGAGCCCCAACTTTGTGTTATTGTATTTGTACTTGGGATTAGCATGTTGAAAATATTTTATGAGGATGCACAAAATTTTTATCCCAAAAAAAAAAAAAGTTTAATTTGAATAATCGATAACAAAACATAAACTTAAATCAAAGTTTAAGAATAATCTAAGCTATTGAATCGTCCAATTCTGTTGTCCTTCAAACTTGATTTTTGCCACTTGAAAAAAAGATTCAGTGCTTCTTTGATTGAACAAACTCCCACAATTAAGTTATAATATTTATCTTTGTGTTGGGCGTACATCCACATACAAAAGATTCAAGAACAACCTCTCATAAAAAGTTTTTCCCTTCAAGATAAAGAGAGAATTATATTAAGTTACACATATAAGTGAAGTCTCACATTAAATAATGATAAAAAGAATGAGTAGTTAATATGACATAACTGAGCACATACCCATTGGACTTAGGTCTTTTGGATTAAAGTGTGTCTCTATATGTTATATTAATTACTCAAAGAAACTCTCTAAGGTGTACCAACAAATTAAACAATTTGTTCTTATTTGACAAAGATGAGCAAACTGTGTGAGAGAGAAGATCAAGGTCGAGTGAAACTATTCTTGTCTATAGCAAACTGTTTACGTTTGTTTGGTGGACTTTTAAGTAAGCCACTAACTTAGTCAAAAATATTATAAATAACTTATTAACGTACACAGTAACCTAAAGACAAAAACGGTTATAAAAACCCGAAAATGCTAGGCCCTACAATAAAGCCGAATAACCCCCCACGTCAAAGTGACGCAGGGCGTACATGTGTAATACAGATAGGGCTTAAACCCAAACTAAGCCCCCAAATCTAAAAATACCAAGGAAAATCCACAATAATATATAAACTCATATGAAAATGTCAAGTGTTTAGAACACATACACTAACATAGAATTTTCTATATGTTTTGAAATTGATTTGTAAAGTACTAAACATTTATCATTAAATGAATTTTCTCCATTTCAATTGTAAAGGGAAATTTGTGGGTTATTTTTTTTTATCACCATGTTGTCACTAGAATGGAGAATTAGGTTTGTGTGTGTTTGCAGAACTATTGTTAGTGATTTACACTTAAAAATAAAAATAATAAAAGTTAAAAAGAAATGCAAAATTAGAACAAAATCAATTAGAGATACAAAATTTAGAATGAAACCAATGGGGATGCCTCTTGGAGAGATGGAAAAGCTACTTATGCCAGGATAGGAAAGACCATGACTTGTTTAGCATTAGTAGTTGAAGCTTTGGCACCTTAGAGCATTAGCATTTGGTATTGCAAATGCTATATGTAAGAGAATTTTAGCATTAATGCACCAAACAAGCCCAGAATCAGGACTTGCAAACACCAACTATTGCAAAAAAATTTGCAATAGTACTACAGTGCAATTCGTAGAATTGCACTGTAGCACTATTCTAAAAAAAAAACTAATATTTTATTCACTTTATCAATTCCTCTCTCTCTCTCTCTCTCTCTCTCTGGGTTTTGGGTTTTTGTTTTTATTTGGATTTTAGGATATATTATTTTATTGTATACAAATATTATTTTAATGCGTTATATTGTAAAATAAAAGTTGGGATGCTGAGAATATTGTAAAATGGTATAGTATAATTGATAAAATAGCTTTTTGGGATGGCAAAATAAGATGAGATAGAATTTTGGGATGTGAATGCTTGTAGAGTATGTTTGGATACTGTTTATTTTGTTGAAAACTGAAAACACTGTAGCAAAATAATTTTTAAAGTATGAATAGTACTGTGGGACCCAATTTTAAAGATTTTTTTGAATAAAGTACTTGTGGGTCCCGTGAACAATGCACGGGACCCACTGGAAAAGCAAAAAAAAAATGCATTTCTCTTCCTGCACGGGACCCATAGTGAATGTTCTAAAAAAAAAAAAAAAAAGGCCAAAACACTGACGCTACCTTTAACATCAATATCCAAACAAGTACTAAGAAGGGCAATAGAATATTTTACTTGTCAAAAGTTGTAAAGTAATTGATAATGTTATAGCCATGGTTATGGATGTATGTGATGAACTCAGAGTTTAGGTTTCCATGGGTTCAAATACAGGGGAATGGGATAGCTCACACTCTTGTCGAATAGGGTGCTTATCATTCTTTTACTGGTTCCGTATCTTCCATGATGCTCCCACATCATGTCACTAATTTGGTGCTCTCAGAGATGCTTTATTAAGTATGATTGTTACTTGTTATGGCGTTTTGTTGTGTTGGTTTTCTCATGTTTGTCTTTTTTTCTTTTCTGTTGTGGTTGCTTTCCTAGGTAGTTTGGTGTATTCTAGATTTGATAAATGTTTGTTTGGAGTTTTCTTTGGTGTATTCTTATTGTTGCTCTACTGTTTCTTTGGGTTTTCTTCAATGAACGGTTTTTGTTTAAGAGCAAAAAAAAAA
Source organism: Quercus suber (assembly GCF_002906115.3). Classification (NCBI taxonomy): domain Eukaryota; kingdom Viridiplantae; phylum Streptophyta; class Magnoliopsida; order Fagales; family Fagaceae; genus Quercus; species Quercus suber. Next base: position 727,368 of record NW_027069739.1, read on the forward strand.
AAATTGCCACCTCGATTTTACTACCACGTAAGTCTGTCGGATATTTTGCACAAGTCCCTTTCTAATATTTGTAGTTGTTCATATCATTCCACTCAGTTTTCTAAAATAACTCTAACAACTACAATAATGATTTTTTTTTTCCTAGAATCAAATTACAACAAAGGATTTTAATCACTTGATACAAATTATGTCATGCATAATTACATCATAATTATATGTCATGCATACAAATTAGTTTTCTCATAAATAACTCTAAAAACTGCAACAATTTTTTTTTTTAAGAATCAAACTACAACAATGAATTTGATACATATAAACACACATAAGATGTAATTATATGTCATACAAATTATTATATAATTAAAATGAAAATTACATAATTATAGATATACACATTTATAGGCCCTTAGCAATTTTTATAAGAGCTTGTGAACAAAAGTTTTCTTACATGGTATCAATGTATGAAATAGTTTTTTTTTTTTTTTTTAATACTTTACCGTAAACTAAAAATTTCTTACCTCTTACATTGCTTTTCATTCGAGAGCTTGTAGAGATGTCTACCATTGACGACCTCTAAGGCTTTGAAATTGAATCTTCTTAAATTTGTTAGTGATAATATTAAAACTTTTATAAAATTCAAAAGTTATTCAAAATTAAAATAAAATCATTTGGACATACAAAAATAAAAATAATTATTTTTCCAAAATTGTTCAAATATGCACCATTGTATTATTTGTAAATCATTTGATATACATATATTGATAATGTATTGTTGTGTTTAGGTATTGTGATAGAATACAGATCACTTGGGGCATCTTCAATAGTCTCTTAAAATTTTCACTTGAATTGAATGGAAAATTTTATATATAAAAAAAAAAAAAAAAAAAAACATCTTTTTTATTTTACCTATCCAATTTTTAAACACATCTCCAACAATCTCTATATTTTTGTTAAATTTTACTAAAATAATATTTTTATCATTTTTCTACCTGTATCCTTTTTATCTACTACTTTCTATCCATATGAGAGAGAGAGACCCTCCACGGCTCTCATCTTTGCCCGTTTGCCACCACTCTTATGCTCCTCCCTCCAATGTTGCTCTAGTCCTCCCTCCCCCGTCGCATCGTTGTTCTCGTCTTTCTGCTTCTCCACATCCGCCCAGGGGAGAGAGAGAGAGAGAGAGAGAGAGAGAGAGAATCTTTTATTCCTTTAAATCCTTTACATAGCTACAATTGCTCTTCCTACAAAGACAGTTGTTGTAGCTCTAAAAAAAATTCAGTTAAATGAAGGGTGTTGGGTTTTGTGGAGCCTAGTTGTGTTTCCGAATTATGACCCAACCCACAATAATATTGTTATGGTTTTAATAGAAGATTTTCTGAAAATTAGTCCATGGAGCAGAGGCTTGGGCTGATAGGCCTAAGTCGTAGCGCTCATGGACAAGCCTCCTTGGGGGTCCAAGGCAATGCCCCCGGGAAAATTTTTTTGCCCGTTTTGTAGCCCATTATGAATACTATGTGCAAGATATATGTTAAGGGCCATTTTTGAAGAATCATAAAGAAAGAAAGAAGCCCAACAACACAGACCGAAAAGAAGCTGGCAAAAAAGATAGAAAACAAGAACCATTAAGTCCAAGTAGCAGAAATAATGGATCACAGGTCCATAAAATAAATAAATGAGCCTTGAGAAAGCAAATGGGCTTAAAAGAGCCCGGAAAGAGAGAAGTAGCGAATAACAAACCCATGGGCAGTATACAATGTGGAAAAGTAAGAATGGGACGCGGCGGGCCCAAAGTAATGTAAACAAAGAGAGTAGGGGATTGATGGCAAGCCCACAAACCCCAAAGATGAGAATGAGGTAATTGGGCCAGGGAAGCCTAATAAAGTTAGTAAAAACCCATGGGAACACAAAGTTAGAAAAAATTGCCAAGAAAGCCCAAGGCAAGCAAATGGGCCAAGGATGCCCAAGGGAAAAAAGGACACAGGAGCCTATAAGTAAGAAAACTCATAGTCATGGGAAAGAACACACGGTAGGCCTAAAAAGGGTCCTGCAGGATTAAGTCCATACAGTAGGAATGCCAAAGTAATATGGCAGGACATGATGGTAATCAAGAAATAGGTTGGAAGAAATGTGAAGCCCAATATCAAATGAAGCCTAGCCCCTAAGGGGAACAGTGAATTATAAAACGACCCACATAAAAGAACGAAGAAGAGCGGCAGACTGTACAAACGCAGCTCCAAACCGCAGCAAACGCATAAGCAACAGGTAGATTTTGGACATACATGAGGGAAGCATGCGTAAGGCCTAGGCACCACCAGCCTATACTCAGCCAATATGGGTCAGAGGTGAGAGGTAAGGGGGTATGGTTTAGTAGTGGGGAAAGGGGAAAAGACCTATTCTGCGACTTTTGCCCAAGCGCTTTGGGGGGTACGTCCTGCTGGGATGACAGACCGCCCAAAAGAAGCAAGGTTAAGGGAGGAACCGTTAGGTGTATGCCATGAGGGATACAGAGAGAAAGCACTTACACCGTGGCAGGAAAGGGTGCCACGGCGGACTAACGAATAAAACAAACCTGCCTTTGTCTAGCAAGGGTGAGTGGCACACAGACGAACCCTTTGGTGGTCGGTAAGTACACCCAGACCAGACAAAGGCAGTTAAAGGGCAAAATGGTAAAATCTGATCACGGCAGGCACTATAAGGAGACCCTTGTCGTGCCTAGAACGGGGGATCGAAAAAATAGGGGATCACGAAGAAAAAATAGAAAGAAAGCAAAAAACAAGGGAAAGAAAAAAAGATAAGAGAGAAAACAGAAAACCAAGAGAGATAATACGATAGGCATATACCAGTAGGTCAGTTTCCCTCTCTCCCTCTTGAAATCCTACTCTCTTTGAGAAAAGTAAACAAAATAGGATTCCTTTGGGCACTAACCATTTAAGTCCGGTTCCCTCAAAGTTATTAATCCCCACAGCAAGATCTTTCTTAGGAGATTAGTTGCATTGAGAGGAGGCGTTCTTCCTCTTTGGTCTTTGCCTCTACCAACCAAACTTGACTTGATATTTATTCTTGATTAACTCATGTTATCATTTACTCCTTTATTCACTGTGATTATCATAAATAGGGATTACTTAACCATTTTCCATTAAGAAAAGGTCATTATATTCTGTTTTCTTTGTTGTTATTATATCTGCCTATCATAACTCATTTGAAACAGCTCTGTCTGCCATAAGTACACTTCTGGCAGACGAGACCTAATTTTTGCACAAGCCAGCCCAAGTTGAGTTACAGTTGGACCGGTCTCAACTCTCCTACTTAGAATACTCGGGCCCATTAAAGTAGGAGGCAGCCCAACCCAACGTACAGTACACAAAAAAGGCTCCTACAATATATAAGAACTATTGTTTTGGAGATTAGGATTTTATGTTTTTTCTAAGCGAAAAAACTGTACTGCCGCATCTTGTATACTTTCCTAAGAATAATGAAATCCATGCAACACCATAGACGTAAGCAAATTGTCAAATCATGTAAATACTGTCTTGTGTAATTATTTTTCTTTGGCGCATTTTTTTTTTTCTCTATTTTTGTATCTCACAGATTTAGAAATTTTGTATATATTCCCTTCAAAGAGATTGTTGGAGATTTGTTTTGTAGGTTTGTTCTCTAAAATGGAGAGAAAAAATGACTTTGGGGCCTATTGGAGATGTTCTCTCCATAAATAAATTAAAACTATTACACATTTTCAATTACCAAATCACTTTGATCCAAATAAATAGCACAATTATAAAAAAATTTATAATTAATATTAAAATGCACCAACAACTATCCTTGCATGGTAAAATATTGTGAGCTATTGCATGACCCATAAGATGTCTACTGTAATTGCCAATTTATTATTTGTTGAGGAAATTATATCTATTAAATGTTTGTGCAAAAAATCAACAAAATCTTCTCCTACCCCAGTTACTAGTGAAAGTATTGGCCAAATAAAAACAAACCCAAAAAAAAACAAAAAACAAAATCAAAAACAAAAATGAAAATGCGCTGCTAATATCCCTAAGACTATGAAAGAATCCAGCAAGCCATCACAATCTTTCATAAGTGTAATAGGCATGTGAGGTCTAAGATATGAATAGCTCCATTTCATTTTCACGTCTAAGTTATTCTTCCCAACCATTGATATTTTGGTGTCCAAATGCATCATTTCCCATTTTAGATAAGTATCATGCAGTCAGTACTCAGTAGATTCGACTCGACATGACAGAAATAAACCAAAACCAGTTACATATTTTGAAGAGAAAAATGGAGAGACAGTGTCTATATTGTTTGGTCATGTTTAATTTACATAACTATTCCTGACATGACAAACCAATCCCTATGCTATGGAGTATGGACATTGGTGGCATATTTGTTTGATTGGTTTCCAAATTATCTTTTTATTACAAAGGCTTGAGCTTGCTTTAATTTATGCAACTTTGCATAGGGCCGAAAAACGTCAATGTCTTGCTTGCATTGAGGGCAATCAGTCAAGCACCAGTTTAGCAAGAGGTATCACATTGTTTTCGGCTGTTTAACGCTAAATTGTTATTATTACTATTATTATGCTAAGAGCCTAAGATAATGTTATCACTTTAATATGTAAAATTGTGGATTCCAGTTAGCTTAATTGGTAAAATTTTTGATAGTTGAATAAGAAATTCGAGGTTCAATTTCCGCCTACACCAAAAACTGATTGGTGTCTTAATCTGAAGAAAAAGAGTTATCATCAGAAGTGAACATCATATGTTGAAACTCTCTAAACAAAAAATTTAGTATGTGAAATTAAAATACAACCCTTTATAAGTAAACAAAACAAGCTATGTAATAGTTCAATGATAACATCATCTTTTATAGCGTTTCTTGTCTTTGTTCAAACCTCATCTCTCTCTTCCCAACACACACCCAAAATAAAAAAGTTAATTGAAATTTGTTAGGGTGTCATACAAATAAATATAACCTTTTTATCTTATTTGATTCATGTTAACATTATTTGCCCAGACTGCTTCAACGGTATGGGGATCGAGGCATTCAGTAATTTTCTTTAATATTTCAAATGTAAAAGAATTTATCCCATAAAATATGGGATTCGGTTGGTTTTGGTCTCTTAAATATTTGGTCGGTTCAACTTTTGTTCCTCATATATAAGGTTGATTTGATTTTGGTCCCTCAAATATAGGATGTCTCAACATTTATTCAATAAATTAAATTAAAAATATATATTGAGATTATTATATTTTAAACATTTAATGGCTCAAGAATAAATAGACCTCATATCGAAGAGAACAAAATACATTTTATCCAAAATTCTTTCATCTCAATTGAATTCCCAACAAGCGAAGTTTTCATGTCATGCCACTGGCCCACAGTCAATTGGCAATCAAGTAACAACTATGATTTGCTTAGGTCCAATTATTGAGCCCATTGCTCTTAGCCTTGGAGGAAGTTCGAGATATAATAAAACACCGTAAAAAAGCTCCAATTGAGAAGTTTATATAATATAAATGGATAACACTAAACCTATCCATTTGAGCCCTCTTACTTATTAGTTAGATAAAAATGTTATATACAGTATATAATAAGTAATAGATGATACTATGTATTACATAGAAATATAGTTAATTCAAATTGATTTTTTTTTTCTATATTTAGATACATGAGAACATAATTGACACGGCAAATAAAATATAGTTGGAAGGACATTTGGCATGAAAATTAGAGTAAATTTAAATTATAGAAACACTTGGCATCAAATAATAAGACAAATAGAATGACACTTGACACAAATTTGAAGTGCAATTAGAATCTAATTTGAATTATTGATGGAACTTTCTCTCAGCTTCCACTTTAATATAATATATATGATAAGATGTAGGTATCACTCACATGAATATTTCAATAGATAAAAATCAAAACATAATGATTTTAATCATCAGTTGATTTTAAGGTATTGATTCTCACTCACTTGTTTCTATATACCATCCATACACATTGCATCTTTCACATTTTAAATGGAAACATCCTTAAAATTTAAAAGACATCGTGCTTAAAATTATGAATATTGTGTGTACAGAGTGATGCGTACGAACATTTTCAAAGTAATTCACTAAGCATTACATGTTCAAACCCTCACCTTTATCTCAAAAATAAAATAACCCAAACTATCACTTTAAATTATCCTCTGATGGACTTATTCATGGAATTTTAAAATTTTACCATTTGCTTTAATTTTTGTTCAATCATTAAGTCGCCAAAAGTTTTGCAGAGTTAGCATCTCTTAATGTTTTGAACAGAAACATTTAAAATTCAAATTATCATTTCCCCACTACAATTATTGAATTATAAAATTAAAATAAAATAAAATAAAATATTTTAAAAAATCAATCATTGAAGTCTCTGCATTTTCTTAAAATTTTAAAATTAGTTTGAGGTAAATAGATGTTATTCTTTGGGTGAATTTCAGTTAGATCAATTAATTAAATATTTGATGGTTGAATAAGAGATTTAGATTTCAAACTCCGCCAACACCAAAAATTAATTAGTATTTTAGTCCAATAATAAAAAGCTATTAGGAACGGACGTAATAAGATGAAACTTTCTATAAAAAAAATTTATTCTTTGGTCCGGATAAAAAAATTTGGAAAAACGCGTGGTTGTCGTGAAAGACAGCCCATTTGAGGGGGAAGGCACCTTGATGGATGGCCCAGGATTCTTTCTTTTGAAAGATAGCCCAAGGCTTGTATGGGTCTGGACTTTGGGGTAGTGTAAAGCTAATGAGGTCCAAGGGTGGTGGGTTGTGAACCGAGAAACTGAGGAAAACATGATTTTTTTTTTTTTTTTTGGGGTGAAATGGAAAAACAGAAATTTGCGCACCCATATTATGATATCATATATCATAATAATGTGTTTTCAAGTATCATGCCTAAAACACTTTAAATAAACGATTCTTAATATAAAAAAGAAAAATTATTATGACTAAACATTTGAAATAAATTGATCATAATAGGTATCATCCTATACCACATGGATTAAAAAAAAAAAAAAACAAACAAACAAACAAACAACAACAACAACAACAACAACAAACAAACAAACAAACAAAAATGCCAAGAGCTTTGTAACTTAGTTAATAACTTCTAGTGTTGCCAACATAGACGTTCAGGTTTCAAATCCCCCATCTTCTAACTATTGAATAATAAAGAGTAGGAGAGACGAAATATGATAGATCATTATTACATAAACATTCCATTATAGAATTGACTTCATCTAAGCATTGGGTCATTAGTTCACCTATACAATTAACTAGTTGCTAACCCGTGCAATGCATGCAATAACAAAAACCCAAAAATAAGAAAATAAAAACTATAGAAGTTTTTACATAGAAAACAGTAATTAATTACACTCAGAAATGGCATTGACACTCAGAAAGACTCATCAATTTAGAGCAACTCAAAAAGTGTCATTAATGTAGAGCAATAGGTTTTGGAAATTTTTTGTTGTTGTTGTTGTTGTTGAGAATAGGAAAAGCTAATTTAGTGTTATAGGCAATAGTTATAATATTTTTACAAGTAGAAGAACAATAACAAAAAGGAATATCATATGAATAAATTGACTTCATTAGAGAATGAAGACAAATAAATGCATTGGAAAGAATAGATTTCAGAATATATGAATGTAAAAAGGAGAAGAATGAAGTACTAGTTGAAAGGCCATAGAGTTTTAATCTAGATAGAAGACAACCAATCTAGGAAGCACTTGGAATGCTCCTATTATCTGCATAGCCATGACTACCACCTTCTTGCCTCTCATCTACTTATGATTCCAACTTTTATTCTTGGCAAGAGAAAGGGGCTCTTGCCTTTAGGTAATGTAATTGAGAAAAATGCCACAAGAAACATATCAACACCCTTTTTGGTTCTTAAATAATAAAAATTTAAAGAACAAATTTATGAGGTTAACGCATAACCTAAGCTTGTTCATTAAGATTCAAGACCTAGCAACATAAAAAACAATTTTAAAAATAGAGTAAAAATGCATAAATGGTCATATATATGAAAAATAATTTTTTAAAAATAACAGTAATTTATAATTCTTAAATCACATTAATTCAAACGGTAAGGAAAAATATATGACTACATAATAGAAAAAATATAAGAGAAAATAGGTTACCTCAAAAGAATAATGCATGACTATAGCAATTGAAATTTGTCAAGACAATTTCATATATTGCAAAACATAAACCTAGAATTTAGATGTTAAAACTTCTAAAAAGCCAAAAGAAAAAGTAAAGAATCAGAAGATTCAGTGCCTAGAAATTATTTATTAAAAAAAAAAAACATATGACTGCATAATAGAAACAAAAATATAAGGGAAAGATGGGTTATTATCCATGGACAGCAGTTGAAAGTAGCAAGATAGTTTCAAATATTGGAAAAATTGAATAAAAAAAATTAAGTTGTTAAACTTCTTAAAGGCTTAAAAAAATTGAAGAATCAGCAAAAAAACATATGACTACATAATAGAAAAAATATAAAAGAAAGAAAGGTTACCTCAAAAGAATAATCCATGATTATAGCAATTGAAATTTGTCAAGACAATTTCATATATTGCAAAATATGAACTCAAAATTTAGATGCTAAAACTTCTAAAAAGAAAAAAGAAAGAGTAAAAACCAGAAGATTCGGCGCCTAAAAATTATTTGAAACAAAACAAAAATAAAATAAAAATAAATACAGTGAAACTATAATTAAAAAATCCTAATAGCGATCTAGTGACTGGAGAATTAGAGAAGGAGAGAAGGAAGAGTAAAAAAAAACCGAATGAGAGGGGAGGTGTTTGCGTAAGAACATAGTAAAAATATAATTAAAAAAAACCCTAATAGTGATGTAGTGACTGGAGAATTAGAGAAGGAAGAGTCCAAAACAAAATAAAAATAAAAACTGTATGAGAGATGAGGTGTCATTGTTTTTTTTTTTTTCTTTTTCATTTTCTTTTTTAAATTCTACCATCGTTCCAACCATTGAGATTGGGATGGCAATACTGGACTGGACACTCACATCACAGTCTCACACCAAGGCAATAAAGAAAGGTTGCAATAGCAACACATACTGCTAACTAGACCTAGTAAAAATGAATGCGAACTTGTTAATCCGTTTGAATTATAATGAAAAATAGGCTATGGATAAAAAGAATAGCAGTGGGTTTTAGTATAATAAGCTAATCCAAAAGCACACTTAGTTTATAGGTGATTTAATTTAATTTCATATTTCGTGCATAACATGTATACGTGCCTTCATTTTTCTTCTGTGGAAATTTTAGACCAGGAGACTATTAGAATTAATGTATTATTAAACTTTTATCTTTGGTTTTTTTTTTTTTGGTTCTTTTATTTGTTTTTGAAAGAAACACAAAAAGGAAAAAAAAAGTTATAAAATTGTTTAGGCACCGTTTGGTCGTAGAGTTTAAACATTAGCGTTCAGTGTTTAAACACTGAACACTAGTGTCCAAAATCAAAACACAGTGTTTGGTGGACCATCTTTGTTCTTAGTATTTGGAAATACGTTGTTCAAAAACCCATGTTTTGAAATGCCTGTTTTGAAATCACCTCCGACCTCTTTTTAAACAATAAACACTAGTTTTGAGTGGCAATTAAGTAATTATCTGAACAATGAAATGGGCCCACCTGGTCAACTTTTTTTCCCATCTTGTCTCCTCTCTTCTGAAGATTCACGCCGAATCCACACAGTCGGGTACCAAAATCTTCATCTCTCCTGATTAAAAAAATTTATTTCATACTTTGCTCAGCTTTTTCCACAAAATTATACGCACATACCAAACATATATTTATGTTTTTTAAAAATGAAAAATTTTATTTAAACCATGATACTAAACACTTTATTTTTTTTTTTTACAAACACCAAAACACGTTTTTCAACAATACTTTTTAAACCACAGTTTTTACATCTTTTTAAACAATAATTTTTGAACTCTATGACCAAGCATGCCCAAGTTTTCTTTTTTTAACTTGAAATTTGGGCTATTTTGAGTTAACCAACTATCCAATGACCGGGTAAGGATCAATGGAATAACAACCCGTTTTTGTCCAATAAGTTTCTGACCCAAACCCAACCAAGTCGAATCCAAATCCAAACAACTGAGCCATTTGCCAAGTCAAAAATTGCTAACCATAAAGGCAACAAATATATGTTGTTGGGGAATATCAACCGTAAAATCAATATAGATGCAGCTTTAAGCCCAATTTATTCTTCCATTGCTGCTGTGGCTACTGACTAGAGACTAGAGGAGGGAGTTGATATTTGCTTGCTCCATGAAGGTAAACACCAACCTCTCTCTCCAAGCAGAAGCTGAAGCTTTGAAATGGGCTATAAAACTATCTGCCATCTTGGTCTTTGATTTCATTTTCATTAAGAGCGACTCTAAAACTGTTGTTGAGTATCTTTCAAAGCCAGAGCTCGAAATCCCTTGGAGAATACACAATATATGTTCTAACATGTCTCTTTTGCTCTCCCAATTTACAAACGTTGCTGTAAAATGGGTCCCTAAGAATTCTAATGGTGCAGCCCACACCTTGGCCAAACGGTCTCCCAAGAATAATGTATTTGGTTCTTTTGATCTAGGCTGTTGTCCCCCTGTTTTGAGTATATTATTAAGGTTGAGGCAATCACTCCTTCTTCTTTGTAGTTTTTTTTGTTTTTTGTTTTTTTTTAAATAAATTCTTCTTTTCCAAAAAAAAAAAATTAATTGCCCCGTTAGACCCAATGTATGTGTGAAAATTTGCCACATCATTTAGAAAGAGATACATTATTATTCCATTACACAGGCAATAAAACACAAGGAAGTTGGTCTTCAAAAAAAAAAAAAAACTCAAGGAAGTTGATGGTAGGATTAATATCTCTTTTTCTTTTCTTTTTTCTTTTTTTTTTTAATTTTTTTTTAGGAACCAACAGAGCTCATTTGAAATTTCAAAGACCAAAAGAGCTCACTAAGTAAACTTTAAAATCCAATAATGTATTTTAGCCTATTTAAACTATATCAATTAATGTAATTACAAGAATGATAAAGATTCTGTTTGTAAAACTCCTATATAAACTTATCTATGTAAGTTTATAAAATTACAAAACAGTGGATGTAGGCCTCTTAAAAATATTGTCTTGTTTTTCTCATTGTTTTGGGTCTTTTGTTGATGTGCCGTGTATCTATTCTAGTTTGGCTCTTATGCTAACCCGGGTTTAGTTTTGAGGGTTTGGCTTACCTGTAATACTTTTTTAAAGAAATTTTTTTTTTTTAATGAAAAATTACCACATCACCCACTAACTAAATAAAATGTGAAAATTAAAATTCACTACCACTTGTCATTGTATATTTAAAAAAAGAACATATTCAATTACAAATATACTGGAAGTAAACCAAACCCTAATTTGGGAAGCAGAATCTGCCACTCACGTCTACACAAATGATGAAGATTAGCTGTACGTCTTGAGATTAGGTGGGACTTAGCAAATCTGCCAAAAGAGGGGGGAACACAGCTTATGAAATCATACTTTAGCAGCTAAAAGGAAAGGTAATTTAAGAGTAATATGATGAAGGACAAAGAGACACTCATGTTTGTCCACTCAAATAATGCTCATAAAGAAGTGTTTCCTATCTACTAAATGTATTGAAAAATCTAGTAAAGTTTAATGATGCATATGTGTATATTGGCTTGATTGTTGTGTTTTGCTCTCATTAAAATATTTGATATATGAGAAGGAAACCTACAGTGTTTTCTGGATATTAGCACTCAGTAGCATTGAGTAGTGAACACTAAAAAGGGTAGACTGGTTTTGGTTTTGGATCTCGACACAGCCGAAACCCTTTTGCTAACTGGTGCTAGACCTTATCGGCCCAGTCTGGTCAGTGTTTGCTATTTAGAGACTTTATAGGCTAAATTAGTGGGTTCTTGGGCTACACTTCGTGGGCCCATATTTAGCTAATTTCATAGGCTGGTTTTGTCAGCTGCATGGGTCGGTTGTGCCATTGTGGGCTTAAGTTAATGTTGCATCACGTTTATGGATTGGGGCTTATTTTAATTTGTTGCCCTAAAATGCCCTTAACACTTTTTGTTTTCTTTACAGATGGGTGAAGATGTTACTCCCGGTTCTTCTATGCGCACACGTCCTAACAACTTTCACTTTTTGTTAATGTGTGATTGGATTGTACAGCTTATACCTATACGTAGCCAGCCGTTAGTACTTAGTGAGAACACTCGGATAAATGCTTGCGTAATAGAAAAAATTACCACATTTTAGAGCATCTCCAATGGCTTCTTTAAAGCCAATTTTAGAGCATCAACACCCTCAAAAACTCACAACAACCGCTTCTCTATCTTTATTTTTTAGAGTAGAGTCGCTACAATGCTTCTCTATAAGTAGAAAACACTGTAGCTTTTACTATTCATTCTTCAAATTTTTTTTTTATTATAATAATCAGGTATTGAATTAAAAAATATTGGAAAATATGTAATTGTTAAAAAATAATGAATGAAGAATAAAGAATAAATGTAGAAATAATATTTAAATGGGATAGAGAATCCGTTGGAAAGTGTATTTGAAAAAATTGGTAACTAAAAGGTAAAAGTTACTGTTCATTCTTCAAACAGTACAAAAATTTGGAGAATCTACTAGAGATGCTCGCAATCAATCTAAAATTCACCCACATTTGGTCATGCAAAGTTGCGTAAAAATACATTGTTACTACAGTAACATAGGGCCTGTTTGGTATCAATGTTCAAATAACAGTTTTCAGTGTTTAAACACTAAAAACTACGAGGCCAAAAAAAAAAAAGCATGTTTGCCTGGAGTGTTTATTTAAGAATGTTTGAGTCACAATTCTCAATTTAGGGTGTTTAAATACTATATATAGAAAACTCTCAAGGCTTGTTTGGTTAGAGTTTTTGGGAATCATTGTTTAAAATGATGTAAAAACTGTGATTTAAAAAGCATTATAAAAACACGTGTTTATAGTGTTCATAAAACAAAAAACATGTTTAGTACCATGTTTCAAATAACATGTTAAGATGTGCTAAAAACTATAATTGTATGTTTGGTACGTGTGTGTTCTATTTTTAAAGTTGCTGACACAAGTACTGATTTAATATTTTTTTTTGAAAGATTGATTTAAAAAGCTGACAAATGGCCCATATATTACCATTGGCCATTCCTTCTTTTCTTTTTTCTTTTTTTTCTTTCTTTCTTTTTTTTTTTTTTTTTTTTTTTTTTTTTTTTTTTTTTTTTTTCTGAACTTCATTTTCCCTTTTCAATTGGCCATTCCTTCTTTTCTTTTTTCTTTTTTTTCTTTCTTTTTTTTTTTTTTTTTTTTGTTTTTTTGTTTTTTTTTTTGTTTTTGCTGAACTTCATTTTCCCTTTTCTTTTCCTGAAGCTCCTCAGCCCTTCATTTCCTTCAAAAACAAAATCCATGGCTTGCATTCGTCCTCTCTGTAAAGTTGTAATTTACAACTATGTATTTTATTGGCTTTTATTTCGTGCCAAATTTGATTGTATTTATGTTTAATCTTTTATAACCAATATTATTTGGGGGATTTTATTGTAAGGGTTGAGAGAGAGAGAGTGTGTGTGTGTGAGTGAAGAATCAAGGCATGAAGACTAAAGCTGTTTTCGTGGATAGATCGTGACTAAGCATCCTGGTGCCCTACACATGACGAGAATGCGAAGAGTTAGGACAGGATGGAGATAGCTATGATTCGCGAGTAACTCGCAAGTAAGGCCTTCCTGCAAGACACCCGTAAAACATTCTGTTTTCCCATACTGTCATTTCTGATACACACTTTCTGTGCCTACACTATATATACCCACATTACCCACAAATGTTTAGGAGTGCTTCTAAGAGAAAACCCTAACCACAAACCTTGAGACTTATAGATTGATATACCCACATATCTCTACACATTTGCTTGTGAATTTTACTCAACTCCTACCTCTCCATTCCCATACCATTGAGATATTGATAGCCCAAAAATTTACAAGGTGTTCGATGAGGTCTTAGTGTTGCTGGGAAGCATTGGAAGAAGCCAAGGATGGAAGATGCAACATGAAGCTTGTTGCAGGATCTAGAGAGCAAGATAAGACACGGTTTCAAGAAGTCTTGTTGGAGTAGGAGCTTGGAAGGCTTAGGTACATCGAGTAGATTAGGCTTGGAGGGTCTCTTGCTAACTCATGTATCCCAACTGATTGTCTAGTGGATCGATTACCGTTTGGAGGGCGGCAGAGAGGTTTTACACCGAGGACTTTGGTTTCTTCTTCGATAACACATCGCTGTGTTGTCTTTGTATTTGCATCTTTCTTCCCTACTTTTTTTCCTTTCATTTTACTGCTATGTTGTTATGAATATGGATTAGAGTAGCTTGTTATGTGTGCACATTTATCTAGGTAGGAGAAATCTTGAAAACTATGTGTGATTGTTGTAAATAAATCTTCAAGCTTGTCATAAATGATTGGTCAAAAGTCTTGATGGTCTTGATACTTGCATAGACTTGTGCCTATATATCTTCCCACTTTACTTTTATGTTTTTGCAATAAAACTCACCAAATGAAAATCTCCAAATGATAAGAGATAATAAGCTGCAAAATCTTGTTACACATACTAGTATTTGACTAGGAAAAAGGGAAAATGACTTTTCTATTGAAATGTATGGTGCTCAAAAAGCCAAAGGCTAACTCTCACTGTTGAAATATAACAAATTTCAAGCACTGATCTCAAAAATAGATGTATTATCCAAAAAGTATCAAAAGTTATGATTTATGCAGAAGTCAAATGAAAAACTTCTAAGTCTTGTAATCATTCTTTTGTTGGAAGTCATATATGCTCATTTCTATTATTGAGATAGTCCACTTGATTGAGTACCAGTTGTGTATAACTTGATTGAATTGATCATTGAAACTTCACTCTAATCTAAGTACTATTCCACATTTGATACTCACCCACAACATACAAGACTTTGATTCAAACAATGCTTATCTCATTTGTGTGATTGTACATGTTCAAATGTGATTTGTATGCTCAAGTACTTGTTGATCAAACCCAACAAAATTTTTGAGTGTTTTATATGTTTTTGAAAGTGATTTATACTTTCGTATTTTTAGTTTTTGTACAAAATGCATTTGTGTGTTTTTCTTCAAAAACTGGTTCAAACGCTGGTTTGCGAGAATCTCGCGACTTCGAACTTCCCACGAAATGTGCTTAAGGGAAATTAAAAAGTCACATTTTCATACAGAGAGTCTCGCTACAGCCTCGCGAGTATTTCACGACCAAACTCTTCTGGCGAAATGTTTTTAAGCAAAAACTGGAAATTTTTCAATTTCATACAGAGGCTATCATGACTATCTCGCGACTAAAAGCTTTTCGTGAAAGCCTCAGTGTGTCTCGCGACTAATATCACAACCGCCTAACACACGAAAAATGCGTGTTTCCAGTTTTTATGTAGCAGATGTGACATTTTTTCAAAATCACTTCACTTCCCTTGCATTGCCTCTTTCGAACCTCCTTCAACCCAAATCTCATTTTCTTTCAAAAACCCATTTTTTTTCAAGATAATCTCTGCTCAATCACTTCAAGGTATGTGTTTTTAACACTCTTTTCATCCTTTATACTTAGATTATGTAGATTTTAGCTTAGGGTTTTGAAAATTGGGTATTTTAAAAAAAAAAAAAGTTGGGGTTCTTACTTTTGTGAAAAAAATTTCAAAATTTTGATTGGGCTGAGTCCCATTTGATGCGTTTGTATCTATGTTGGCCCCATGTGGCATTCTAATCATGTATTGAGGCAAATTTCATCGTGTTCATGCATTGCCTATTGATGTAGTGCATCGTTGCATGTTAGGTGTTTGACAAAATGTCTATGTGACACTTTTGAGTTGTATTGGACTCAAATGAGTTCCATTGCCTAGGTTGCTCTTGATTGAACGTATTTAACATGTTTTGATCAATGGGTGTGTGTTTTACACACTGTGCCCAATTTGTGCCTCAATGCCATGCCATGCCACGCATCACTAGGCACCCACTAGGCACACATCGTGCTTCATCTCATTCACAGTTAATGCACACACATGCTCAGTTGATAATATTCTTGCATTTCGCTCATGTTTACATTATTTATCATTAGTAGAATGTTGTTTTAACTTTGTTATGTTCTATTTTAGGTATTATTACTTTTGTTTTGGACTAACTTGGATCTAATCAAGTTCTGTGGTATGTTTTTCTTGCATTTGTTTCCTTGCTCTATGTACATGTGCAGATGTCTCCTACCAAACATTCAGCAACCAAGAAATCCTCCAAGCGCCCTCACACGAATTCTGACAACTTCAAGTCTGCTGAGGTAGATATGACTTACAATGATTGCTACAAGGGAGCCACAATAATTATGGAGAGAATTGTCTGATTGGATACTCTTGGAGACACTTTCATTCCAGATGTGTTCAAGGAGAGGACATGGACAAAGCTGTTAACTCTGAGTGGAAATGTATAATCGGAAATCGTTAAAGAGTTCTTTTCAAATGCTAGTGTGGACAGAAACCACATTAATCGGCCAATACTCCCCGTACCACCGGTATATGATAAGCCGAATCCGGATGAGGAAGTTCTTAGAGAAGCTTTAGGAGATAATTTGGAGTTTGCACCCAATGGAAAATCAGTAAGTTTGGTGTCTCTATCTCCAAAATTAAGACTGCTCACAATGATCATGATCAACAACCTCTATCCTTTGTCAAGCACCGGGTTCATGAATCTCGGTTGAGCACTATTCTTGCATGATCTGATCACTGACGAGGAGATTGATGTGTGTTCTCATATTTTTCACTTCTTGGCAAAAACGGTTGAACTGACTGCTTCACGGAACTGTCTTCCTTTCTGCCGCCTTATCTTAAAGATTTTGAAGCTCAAAGGCGTGCATCTCTCGGAAGATTAGCGTCCATATCCTCAGCCAAGTCCAATTAACATTCTCACACTTCATGCCAGTATGAGTCACACCAGGAAGAGTACCAAGCAAGAAAGTCATGTTGCTCCAGGAAATTCAAGCTCTACCTCCTATGCTTATGATGAACAACTTGACAACATCATGGCTGCACTTCAAGAAATTAATGCCAAAATATCTGGACTAGCTACCATCATGCACTCCCAACATATTCGCCTCGACACAAAGTTCACATCTCTCCAAACTCAGATGGACCAAATTCAAAGGCAATTGGAAGAACATGGAGACTAGCCATTCCATGACAAAAAAGGGGAAATGGTGTCATTGATAGGGGGAGGAGAAGCTAGAAGCTGCTGTTTGTTTACTGTTTTTGTTTACTATTTTTATTGCTTTTATTTAAAGCTTTAGTACTCTATTTTTAATTTCAGTTTATATTCTGTTTTTGTGTTTATCTCAATGCTTTGTAGCATTTTTTTGTACTTTTAAGATGTTGATTATATATCTTAAGTACCTCACTCTTGTACCCTTATTAGGATTTTGTATCCTAGATGCAAATACTTCGTGTATTTTGCATCGGTTGAGTGTTGGACATTCAATTGATCCTTGTGATTGTTCTTAATTGCATTGCGTGTCCGGATGAGAATTTACTAGCTAAATGTAGGGGTGTACATGGTTTGGTTCAGTAGGTTTTGGAGAGATTTTTCGCACCACACCTATAGGGTGCGATTTCACACTATGTTCAACCACAGCTCACTTTTGAAAGATAAAACCCGGTCTACACAAGGTGCGGTTAATTTTAGGGGGTTGGTGCGGTTCGTTCGGTTATATGGAATGGATTTTTAAAAATTACTATTCTAAGCTTTCGGCTTTTAGGCCTTTAAAAAATAGCATTTTAAGCCCATTTTGACTACTTTTTAACTGACTTCTTTTTAACTAAACTTTTCATCAAGTTTAAACTACAAGAATACAACTCCAAACTTGTCACCAGACTCTAACATTCCAAATCAAATACACATTTATAAAGTATCAAATCTCAAGTCTCAACTATAATATAACTTAAATTCAACCTGTCAAATTAAACATTTGTTTATTAAACACATAACACATACATACTAATAAATCTAAACCTGTCACAACATTCTAAATCAAACACATAATTATAAAGTATCAAGGCTTAGCCATAACAAGATAATTCTAGCATGCCAGCAACATTAACATTAATATTTCTATCATAGTAATCACATTAAATATAAGCAGTAGCACAGCCCCAAGGAAGAGTAATAGTGCAGCACCACAAAATAGTCAAGTAATGCTTGAGAAGCACTACACAAATATACATAATGGATGTTGGACCAGAATATACAATTGGTGCACTACACAACTAAATATTTTTCACAAAAAATAGTGGTCATCCAATCTACTAAGACTAATAGTCTAATAATTTTCAAGTGTGTTTAGTGCTTGTGTTGTCATGTGTGCATCTAGAAAGCAAAAATAAAGAAGAGAGCAGCAAAGAAGCATCAAGCCAACAACCAGCAGTAGCCCAAGCACCCAAACACTCCTCTCCATGATTAAGTCAACAATTCAACCACAAATAATTTCTGCAACCAACCAACCAAAAACTCCAACTCCGAGTTATCATATACAAAAAACTCCATCCCTACAATGTCAATCCCCAAAAAATAATGCTAAGTAAAAAGTAGAAAGCAATACATGACAATTAACACCATTACAAACAGCAACCAACAAATATAAGCAAATTATATAAAAATTTTAAGTTACCTTAGATAGCTAAGTCCAAAAAATAGCCACACCTTCCAAATCAATCCAGCACATAATCTGTACCCACAGTGGGTTTTGTTGCAAGCTCTAAAAGGGAAAAAAAAAATACAAATTGTATATAAGTAATAACTCATAAATAAATAAATAACAAAAAAAAATACAAGAGAATTTATAAATAACAAAAACAGAAAAAAATTAGCAAAGAAAATAAACAAATTACCCGATTCAAGTTCATGGTTCATAGTTCAATTGAATCCTTGGACCTTAACCAATTTTGTGTGCAAATCAAAGTTTCAACAGTATTGGGAGAAAATGAGCTACGGAAAGGATCCAAGACATAATCCCCTGTGCTAAACACAGATTCTGATATAACAGTAGAGACAGGAATTGCCAAAACATCACGGGCAACTTGAGAAAGGATCCTATATCTTGAAGAATTCACCCTCCACCAATTAAGAATATCAAAGCCTTCCATCTCCGAATCTACACTAGCTTCTAACAAGTATCGGTCTAATTCAGATTTGCATTCTACACTATCCTCATCTGCTAAATGTTGTTTGTATATGTTATTGTTCCTTTTCATCCTCTCTTCTGCACTACCAAAGCCACTTAGCATGGAGGACATGGCAGCAACATCATTATTACCAAACTCACTAGTCCCACTAGCACAAGTTCCACATGGGGTCCCCATTGCTCCACTATAGTGCTTGTACAATCTATTCAAAGTTTCCCTAACTCTCAATCCTAACTCATCAACCTTCTCCTTGTCATACCGTTGCTTAAACCAAAACTTCACATATTTCAATTTATATCGAGGATCAACCACAACAGCCACAAACAACTTCAAATTTATCCTATCATCACTTTCCCTATACTTATCATACTTCAATTTCATTCTTTGTGCCATACCCTTTAACAAAGGATCACCCCTACCATTACACAATTGATTTAATTGGTCTTGAAGACTGACAAGCTCATGGAAATACACATTAGTAGTTACAAACAAGGAACCGGAAAATCTTAAGGTTGCTTCATAGAACATACAAAGAAACTTTGTAAAAAGTCTTACATTTTCCCAATCTAAAAACCAAGGGGGGCCACTAGATGGATCCTCAAAATAATGAAGGAAATTCCCATCATCTTCCTCCATCCTTTCAAATGCAGCCACAAACTTTAGTACACTTTCTAACATCAAGTAAGTTGAATTCCACCTAGTAGACACATCAAGGCACAACAAACTTTTACTTTGAATTTTTTCTTTTTTAACACATGCCTTAAACTTCTCAAATCTATTAAGAGAGGATTTCACATACCTTACTACATTACGAACCTTAAGAATTGACTCATTAAGGTCTTTTAGCCCATCTTGCGCAATTCAATTCAAAATATGGGCACAACAACGCATATGATGGAACTCACAACCCAAGAGGCTACCCACCCTATCCTTTGTTTTCCTTCTAGGATATTCTATTGCCATATCATTTGAACCTGCATTATCAACAGTAATTGTAAAAATATAATCAATCCCCCCATTGAAGCAAACAAGACTCAACCACCTTACTAATGGTTTCACCCTTATGATTAGGTATTAGGCAGCAATTCAAAATCTTTTCATGACACCAATATAATGTGCAGTCAAACAAAGGTAATTAAGGTTTTGGATTGAAGTCCAAGTATCAGTTGTCAAACACACTCTTTGACCAGCAATTAAAACCTTTCTCAAACTCTCCTTCTCCCTAATGTAAAGTCTATGACAATCCCTTGCAACAGTAACCCGAGAAGGAACTTCAAACCTAGGCTTTACCTCTGCCATAAAATCAATGAACCCGCCATGCTCAACAAACCTAAAAAGTAGTTCATTAACAATTATCATCTTAGCCAAGGCCATCCTTAGTATTTCCACACTAAACTTCCTCAAAACCAGCTCATTACCACCCTCTCCCTCCCTTTTTTTTTTTTTTTTTACTTTGGTAACTCAAAGTGGTTTGACCTTTATCATGCATATAAGGGTACTTCTTACAACCAAATTTTATATGGGACCACATGGCAAAGGTTCCATTTCTTTTTGGGTGACAATTATAGCTCTTTTGACAATAGTTGCACTGTGACTTAAGGTAAAGGGGGTCACGTCCCTCTATTTTAGAAAAATGGTCCCATATCTTAGAAGGCTCTTTACCACCATTAATAGTAGTTTGTTGAGTTTCTATTTGTGTTTGAGGGGGTGCGGCACCTGGTGGTGGAATGGGAGATTGTGTATTTTGTTGATTAGCCTCAGCACATGAACTAGGAGAAGGCTCAGTAAGGGGGGTGGAAGAAGAAGCACAAGCAGCCATGATCTAATTACATCAATATAAATAACAATCACATATACATAGTAATTAAGGAATCGACAACAAATAATGTAAGCAACCTTTAACTTAAACACGCAATCATACACTAATTTCAATAAAATATTAGTAAACAAAAACTATACAAGCAAATTTCTCAATGCTAAAATCACAACAAGATAATCAACTAAAATCACAACAATATAATCAATCAGTAGGATGATCAACAAATAAATTTACCATCTTTGAACCCTAGAAACAAAATCAAATAACAAACAACATGAGTGAACCTTAAAAAGAAATATTATATATATATATATATAACTAAAATCACAGTAGTATGATTAATAAATGGGATGATCAAAAAATAAATCTACAGTCTTTGAACCCTAGAAACAAAACCAAACAACAAACAACATGAGTGAACCTTTAAAAAAAAAAAAACACTAAAACTAAAAGTAAAATCAAACACAAACATGAAAGTTCGACACAGCATGGCGAACTAAAAACAAAATAAAAAATAATCCTTAAGACAAAATCAAACAAAAAAGATTAAGAAAAAAATAAAAAATAAAAAATAGTGAACTTGAAACAAAGATAAATAGTATGAGAAAATACCCAGGAACTATTTAAGCCTTTGAGATTTATTCATTTACTAGGCTAAAACTAAATCTCTTAAATTACCCCTGAAATTACAAGAAAATAACCCAAAAAAAAAAAATTAGAATCAACAACATACATTTAGTGACTATAAAATAAAACTAAAATAAAGTAGGGGTTAGGGTTACCAAAGATAGAACTATATAGCGGTAGAGCCACAGTGGAGAACGGAGATGAAAAGGAGATTGATTGACTTAGGTATTAGGAATTTCATGAGACCTTGGGAGGAAAGTCTTTCTTTTGTGAGGGAGAGAGACTGAGAATCAGAGAGGAGTCTTGAGAGTGAGACTGAGAGCTTGTGTTCTTAAATAATAGGAGGTTAGGTCGAAGCCTAAGATTAAGAATTTGAGACGGAAAAACTACTGTTTGTTCGGTGGGATTTGGGTATGGAAAAAAAATTATGTGGCTGAGTGCAAAAGAGAATAGAAAAATGGTTGGTGGGAGCCTGAAAATCTAAGATTGAGGGGGAAACACTACTAATTGTTCGGTGGGATTAGGGTTTGGAAGAAACATTATGTGGCTAAGAGCAAAAAAGAAGAAAAAAATGGTTAGGTGAGAGCCTGAGATTCTAAGATTGAGAGGGAAAAATTAATTTTTGTTCGGCGGGATTAGGGTTTGGAAGAGAAATGAGAGGAGCTTAATGACTGAGTTCTAACTTCTGAGTTTGAGAGGAGAGAGTATGACACACTGAGACTTGATAGAAGCAGAAGTCTAAAGAGTGAAAGCTGAAGAGGAGAAATGAAAGTAAAGAGGAGAAATGACTAATAAGAGTAGCTGAGTGGGAAACAATAAATGGGAAAAGACGTATGTAGCTGAGATCAAAAGAGGAAAAAAATAACTTGCACGGTACTGACTCAAACAGTGACAAACATCATTTTTTTTTTTTTTTCAAAATAAGCAAGTGGCAAAGAAAGACTAACCCATGCGGCAATTTTTTTTTAATATTTTTTTTTTTCAAAAACGTAAATGGCAATTGAGGCATGACTGTACACCACTAACCCAAACGGCCATACAACATTTTTTATATTTTTTTTTTTTCAAAAAATGCAAGTGGGACACTTACTTTGACAAGACCACTTAGAGTCAGACTACACACGTTTTTGTACTAAAAGCCTCACACGTCAACTTCCTTTTTTATTTTTTTATTTTTTTTTTGATAAGGACATTAGGCCTGTACAGTGTAGTAAATTCAACATTCGTTTTGATAAGAATGACCCAGTTTAGTTCAGTGTTCATGGATGAACGTTGCCTCTTCTTAGAACATTAGGCCTCTTCTTCTTCTTATACATATTACATAATCTATCTATATATATATATATATAATATGCTCGGGTCGGTTCAGTGGTTATCGGTGTACACATCTCGACGCCAATGGCCGCACCGGTTCAACGTCGTCACTGAAAATCTGTTGTCGACCACCGTGCTGAAAACATTCAGCGAAGCCCTGAACGGGGCGGGGCGGTGCAGTCAGATCGGTTTTGTCGGTGTCGGTATATCCTTGTGCACCGCTAGCTAAATGTTCATTGTAGTTATTCTTTAATGACTGTCCCTATTTGATCAAGATATGCTTACATGTCTTATAGTGTTTACAAACTTTATCGCACTTTATTTGCTCATGTACATACCATGTATTCAACTTGTCATAAGCCTAATGAAAGTTTTGTTTGTGTGCAAGTGTTTCATGTTACAAGTATATACATGCAAGTGCTTCACGGCTTCTAAATTAGGTGTAAGCGAGTTTTGCAATTGTTCCCAAACTCACATTTAAGTCTATAGTCTGTTTTAGGGGTTTTGTTGCGGAATAACCAAAAAGGGAGATTGTAAAATTGCAATTTCCAACTATATATTTTGTTGGTTTTTATTCCGTGCCAAATTTTATTGTAATTATGTTCAATCTTTTATACCCTATATTATTTGTGGGATTTTATTATAAGGGTTGAGAGAGAGAGAGAGAGAGAGAGAGAGAGAGTGAGTGTGTGTGTGTGTGTGTGTGTGTGTGTGTGTGTGTGTGTGTGTGTGTGTGTGTGTGTGTGTGTGTGTGTGTGTGTGTGTGTGTGTAAAAAAAAAAAGGCTAGACCCATATCCGATTTGAACTATGGTCAAAATTGATCATGGTCCGTGGGTCGGATTGGTCCAATTAGATTGGGTGGACTATCCATATTTATGTTCACTCTTACCAAGAGTCTTATGGTTCTCTCATAGAGGAGAATGTTTAGATGATGGATAAAAAATTATTGCAATGTAGAGATAATTTTAAGTATCTACTAATTTGATGTTATTAATAAAAAAATTTCATTTATGAATCTTTATAGGCACATAGTAAAACCTTTGATAACTTAAGGCTACACATATGACTAGGTTTTTTTTGGTGAAACTACATTGTTGGTTCCTCGAGTTTATCTTGTGAGCACAATTAGTCTTTTAAGTTTTAAGTGAGTGCTATTAGACTCACAAGTTTTAAAAATCAGCGATATTGGTCTTTTTGTTAACTGTCGTAAGTGATGTTGCTTTCATGGCTATCAGAGATTCTAAATAGTGACTTTGCATTTTTTTTTAATAAAAGCACCACCAATCTCAAAAACAACAATGCCACCCGTAACCCCCTCTTAATCGTTGGATCTACCCCTTTTTTTTTTTTTTAATTTCTTTATATTCTTCATCGCTTTAGATTTTTTCTTGCTCTCTTTGATTTCTCATTCTCTTTTTATTTTTTAAACTAATGAATGAAAATATGATAGCTTCTTAATGAGATGTAGCAAGCAACTTGTTAATCTCATCTAATGAACTAAAGGGCTTTTTGTTTTAAAAAAATCATAAACACTCATAATTTTATAATTAGGAAATTGTACTTTAACAAACACATTAGTAGGTTCTAATTAGCTCAACTAGTGATGTCTCTTATTGTTGAATAAGATATCTAGGGTTCAAATCTTGCCTATATAAAAAATTATTGGTGTCTTAGCCTGATGATTAAGAGCAATCATCATGGATCAAACATCATAGGCTGAAACTTTATCATATTAAAAAAAAAAACATAACATACGCATAAATGAAAATAAAGCGGACCATCAACTTGTTTTTAGAAATGCATTTACCCTAACAGCTGAATGATACACTATATTATAAACATTGATACATATTTTAGTACAAACTTACAATTCTTCCTTTGTTTAGAGCCAAAAACTTACAATTTCTTCTTATTTTTATTTTGTTGTAGAGAGAGCTCATGACACATAAACTTCACCCGTACAATAGTCTCTCTAAAATTCTGGATTATGCTTCCATTAAAGTAACAATTATAAACTACTTATGTAGTTTCCTAACAAAGATAATTTTTTGATACTTAAAATTATATCCCCAAAATTTTAAGACAAAACAGTGAAGCTTAGTTACTCCACATCTTTTAAAAAATGACATAGTTCAAATCGATAAGAATATAATTTATCGAAAATTTGAAAAGATATAAAATACAAGTTCATGTTTCTACTATTTCAATTTGTATTTACTTGAATGATGTTGCAAATGAAATTTCCAACTTACATTTGTAAGGGCAATCACACTAAGTGTGTTTTCTTGACATGTTCATTAGTTATTTGAAGCACTCATACATCCATATATGCTTTATTTTGATAGAAACAAAAAATACATTTATTCTTTTTTCTTTTTTATTGAACAAGTTAACTTGGCTCCATGCTTAACTATTTGATGAAGTGTAGTTGAGGCCACTCTGACATGCCATTTCATGAAGTACACAATTTTGGTGGCAATCCAGGTCACATGAAACAAAAACAAAGGAAACACAATGGTCAATTTTTTGTAAAAGTTTTGGGGACAAAATATAATATTTGAAAATTTTTGGGTTAAAATTTTTATTTTGGAAACGTTTAGGAGCAAAATTGATATTTTGAAATTTTTTGGGGTAAAAATATCATTTTGGTAAAGCAATGGGGCAAATATGATCTTGAGAAAGTGTGGGAATTTAAAATTTAATGACGGAAAAGTGTGGGAATTTTGGAAAAACAAAAATTGAAGGGTTGGCGGGTCTATTTTCATTGGACTTTTAAAGTGGACTTGATAAATTTTGTCTTTGGACTTTTTAATTTGAATTAATTCTTAGGTTGAATACGGAGTTGGGTTCAAAAGTGGGTTTGTCAGGTTCGGATTGGGCTTTATGGGTTCAAGTCTTGGATTCCTGCTGGGTTTGAGTTAACTTTAATATCTAATGGGCCCAATCAATTGTGAAAGTGGGATAGATCATTAGCCCGAAATTATTGGAGACAGCGTGCCTATCCTGTACGAGCAGCAGAGTTTGGATGAAACTATACCTCTTGCTAGGGAAGTACTAGTTGAGTCGGACCTGAATTGTTTGTCACGTGATCAACAACAACACCGCATGCCACAAGTACGTAAGTGGAGAAAAATAAAAACCCAAAGGCCAGGGGCGGAGCTAGGATTTTTCGTTTGGGGGGGCCAAATTTTTTTACTAATATATTAGTCTTGGGTCAAGATAAACAATCACACACATGCGTAAACGCACATACACAAATATAAACATTAATATTTTGATACTAGAGTAGGTCATAATTTATGAATATATTGTGAATAAAATTAATAACTTTCACATATGTACATTCGCAAGATAATTTTTTAGGAGAATTTATCATCTTTTAAACTCCAATACTATACAAAGATATTAAACATGTACAAAAAACGAATTAGAAAAAACAAAAACTATCTTGTCTCTATAACTTCTAGACTAATTGACAAATTCTATTAGTTTTTAAGAGCATCATTGGACTAACTCAAACATTTGGGGGGCTAACTTGTACAAAAGCAGTCTAGTTTGATATTAAACATGTATAAAAAATGAATTAAAAAAAAAACAAAAACTACCTTATCTCTATAACTACTAGACTAATTGATAAATTCTATTGGTTTTTAAGAGCATCATTGGACTAACTCAAACATTTGGGGGGGCCAACTTCTATTTTTGTAGCTAAATATTTAGATTTTTAATACTTACATATAATAAAAAATAATTTTTTTAAATTTTGGGGGGGCCAAGCCTTGCTGTAGCTCCGCCCCTGCCAAAGGCCACGTCCGAGGTTGAAACGAAGCACGTTGCCTGTGGAGCAGGGAACAAACGAAGAAATAAGGTGGAGATTAATGGAGATCAGAAACGTTCAAAGACTTTGAATGATTCTTCAACAAGCACAACGATGGAGGTTGAGTTCCAGTTGATAAAGTAAGTGAGGACTTGAGACCTGAGGAGCATTGTGGTTTGAAGTTGAAAGAAGAAAAACAAGGAGTTTCAGAGTAACAGCTAGTTCTGTCCAACGGTAACTTGATGCTAAGGTCAAAACGGTGTCGTGGGACTTAAGTGAAATTGAGTTTAAGTGAAATTGAAGAAACGTCACCATTTCTAAGTAACAGGAATGATACCGTTTTGATCTTCTTCTATTTTGGTGCTCAAGACTTGCTCTGTTCTCCACAACTGCTTAAAGCTTGTCATAGAGATTGATAATAGAGCCCAGATGATAACCGTTGATAACCGTCCTCCCTTAAAATACGAAAGTGGTTGCAGAGCTGTTAGGATTCAGTTATGATAGAACCTTTTAGAAGTTTTCAGATTGTATCTATTCATTTGTGCTATATAAGTAGTGGTCAGTGTAATGTATTAGTAGAGCTTGTAAAAACACTTTTTTTGATTCATTGTTCAATATAGTTCTCTCTTTTCTTCTTTCTCTCTTCACCATAGTTGTCCATTGCAAGCTCAAATTCTCACATGGTATCAAAACCATAGATCCATGGCTTCAACAACACCTATAGACTCCGCCTAATCCACACACACAACACTTGTTCTTCCAAACTCTACACAAACAAATTCCATACAATCTTCATTACTGTTACTTTCCATCATGTCAAACCTCATGTCAATCAAGCTAGATTACATCAACTACATACCATGGAAGCACCAGTTGATCACTATACTGGAGGCTTATTCTCTGATTGAACACATTGATGGTACTGTACAAAAGCCATCTCCTTTTGTTCTTGATGCTACAGGAAATTCAACTTCAGTTGTGAATCCTGATTTCCAAGCTTGGAAAATCAAGGATAAAGCTTTGCATTCCTTGATAAATTCAACTCTTACTCCACAAGTTTTCTCACTTGTTGTTGGAGTTACAAGCTCAAGAGAGGTCTGGAACACTCTAGAATAGAGGTTCACCTCTACATCAAGAGCAAACATCTTGAATCTCAAGCTTGAGCTTCAAAGTCTCAAGAAAGGTAGTGATTCGGTGAATACCTTTTTGCAGAAGATCAATTGCTCGTGATAAGCTACTTGCTGTAGGAGTTATTGTAGACAATGAAGAGTTGATTTGCATTGTGCTAAGAGGTCTTCTGAAAGAATTTGCTCACTTCTGCTCAACAATTCGAACTAGGAGTGAACCTATTACATATGAGCAACTTGCTATTATGTTGCATAGCGAAGAACAAGCAATGATGGATAACTCAGACTCATTTTCTCATTCACTAGCTATGTTTGCTTCTAATAGCAAATTTGGTAGCACTTCTCAGAATCAGTCTCATAATCATAATTGTGGAAGAGGAAGGGGAAGAAATAACTATAATAGAGGAAGAGGAGGTGGTAGGTACAACCACAATGGTGTTTAACATCAGCATTTCTCCTCTCAACCACATCATAATTTTCAACCACATCAGAATTTTGCTCAGAATTTCTCCCCTCAGAACTATCAGAATCAGAATTCTTCACAAAATTTCAAGGCTGATTGTCCATCATGTCAAATCTGTGGAAAATCAGGTCATCAAGCCTTAGATTGTTATCATAGGATGGATTTTGCATATCAAG
Organism: Quercus suber; assembly: GCF_002906115.3. Taxonomy (NCBI): domain Eukaryota; kingdom Viridiplantae; phylum Streptophyta; class Magnoliopsida; order Fagales; family Fagaceae; genus Quercus; species Quercus suber. The sequence goes on from NW_027069739.1 coordinate 756,018, forward strand.
GAAAGAATCCTCCAACTAAACTAGCTGCTATGACAAGTGCATCTAATGCAGCCATCACCAACAATCAAGATCCTTGGCTTGCAGACTCAGGTACTTCTGATTATCTCACTGCCAATCTCAATAACCTTGCAATCCAATCTCAATACAAAGGGCCTGAACAAGTTACTGTGGGAAGTGGACAAACTCTTTCAATTAATCATATAGGTAACAACCCTTCCTACCAAATATCACAATTTCATATTAAAAGATGTCCTTCATGTCCCTAGAATAGTAATGAATTTACTTTCTGTTCACAAGTTTTGTCTTCAAAATAATTGTTCTTGTCATTTTGATGCTCATGAACTTAAAATTCAGGATATTCCTACGGGGAGACTCCTCTACAAGGGCTTGAGTGAGAATGGTGTTTATCCAATCTACTCTCAACATTTCCTCAAGCCTTTTGTCTTCAAATCTACATCTCAATCACAATCCATTTAGTCAACACAAGCTTCTCCTTTACCTTCTGTTTTTCATGTAAATAGACTTATAAGTGGCTGTTGTGGCATAATAGGCTAGGACATCCTAGTAATAAAGTGTTTAGTACAACATTAGCTTCTGTTGATGTATCTTGTACCTCACCATATAGTGATTCTATCACCCATTGTAAACATTGTCTTCAAGGAAAAATGCATCAACTTCCTTTTAATAAATCTGATGTTCAAGCTACTAAGCCCCTTGAATTAGTCCATCTTGATGTTTGGGGTCCTGCCCCAGTTACATCTGTCAATGATTTCAAGTATTATGTTGTTTTTGTTGATGAATATTCCAAATTTACTTGGCTATTTCTCTTAAGACTTAAATCTGATGTCTTTGATGTTTTTAAGCATTTTAAAGCCACTGTTGAGAATCAGCTTGACACCAAAATTAAAATTTTGAGGTCTAATAGAGGTGGAGAATTTACATCTAATGCTTTTAAAAACTTTTTCTCCTCTAATGGTATTATTCATCAACTTTCTTGCCCACATACTTCTCAACAGAATGGAGTTGTTGAAAGGAAGCACAAACACTTAGTTGAATGTGATCTTAGCTTAATATCACACTCCAAATTACCCTTACCTTACTGGTCCTATGCCACATCCATAGCAGTCCACATTATTAACAAACTACCTACTCCTCTTCTCAAGAATAAATCACCTTGGGAGCTGTTATTCTTAACCAGACCTGATATTTCACATCTAAGGTCTTTTGGCTGAACTTGTTTTCCTCTTCTCAAGCCTTACAACAGTCACAAACTCCAACCTCACACCACATCTTGCATTTTTCTTGGGTATCCTACATATACAAAAGGGTATATTTGTTTGGACCCCTCTACCTCTTGGATATACACATCTGTTTTCCTCCCTTAAAATCCGGAAGTGGTTGCAGAGCTGTTAGGATTCAGTTATGATAGAACCTTTTAGAAGGTTTCAAATTGTATTTATTCATTTGTGCTATATAAGTAGTGGTCAGTGTAATGTATTAGTCAAGCTTGTAAAAACACTTTTTCTGATTCATTGTTCAATATATTTCTCTCTTTTCTTCTTTCTCTCTTCACCATTGTTGTTCACCATTATTGTCCATTGCTAGCTCAAGTTCTCACACCAGCTCCGCTGAGCATAATGAATATCTTAAGTTGGAACTGTCAAGGGCTTGAGAATCTCCATGCAGGCACTGTCTTCTCTCACTAGGTGACGGAAAAAGCTCCCAAAATTTTGTTTCTCATTGGAAACAAAACAAACAGTAGATAAGATGAGAAGAATTCAAGCTGACCTACAGTATCATTCAATGCTTGCAGTCCCATGTGTTTGAAGAGCCGATGGTTTTGTCATGTTATGGAAACAAGAAGTTGATTTACACGTTCAGACCTATTCTCTCAATCATATTGATGCACGTGTTATGACTGACCCGAATTCACCATGAAGAGTTACTAGCTTTTATGGGAGACCGAAAGAACATTGTAAACATGAATCTTGGGGATATTTGAGAAATTTTCAATATAGAAGTTCACTACCATGGTTGTGCATTAGTGATTATAATGAGATTTTATCTTCTGATGAGAAACAAGGGAAAATTCCAAGGCCAAACCAATTAATGGAAGAGTTTTGGAGTGTTTTGCTACAGTGTAGCTTAGTTGGCCTTGTCTTCCATGGGAATATATTCACATGGAGGAATGGACGATCGGGAGAGGCCTTTGTTCAGGAGAGGCTAGACAGAGCATGTGCTACAATTGAATGGAAGGCTTTGTTCCCATGCAGCAAGGTTACCCATCTTCAAGCATCCTATTCTGATCATGATCCAATAATGCTCACAAGTCACAACCAATATGGATACACAAGGGGCACGCAGGAAAAAAAATCCCTAAGAGATTTGAAGAGAAGTGGGCAACGCATCTGGAATATGAGGGAATTATTCATAAAACTTGGAATGGTGTTACCCACAGGTAGCCTAATATGCAGATTATTTGAAAAGATTAAGAAGAGTTGTATGTATTTGGTGTGATGGAGTAGATAGTTGGGAAACTCGAAGACAAAGCTAGAGGAGAAGAAATTGGAATTAGAGAATCTTACAGCGATGAATAATATAAATAATTTCAGAACTAAGGTTTTGGTTGTTTTTTGTTTGGCTATAATGGTGTATGATAGTCACCTTTTGACACCACCTACACACTATGTGGGTTTGGTTAAAGGTTTTCAACTAATCCTCTGTATAATAGTGTTTTCTTTGAATTTTTCCATGAACTTTTTTGTTGGTACATTATTCTTGATATTTGGTAAAAACGAGATTTCTATTTTTTGTTTATTTTTGTATGTTATATTTATTTGTGGATAATTTCTGAAATTATATAGCTCCTACAAATTTAATCTTAGATTCCTCTCTCTCTCTCTCTCTCTTTAGATTTTGGGTTATGTTGAATAGCATAACATTTTGGAAGTTATGTGGTCCAAGATGGTAGAAGTTATAAAGAGAATAAAAGATAGCGAGTCTAGCATTTAGTTTTACATCAATATATACACTTAAAATGGTGTGTAATTATATTTCAAAAAAAAAAAAAAACGGTGTGTAATTAATTAGCTGTTGTTTTGACAAAGCAATTGGTTTTTCCTGGATTCAACCAAGCAGTTTTTTGTTCATCACACTTTTTGTTACTATTGATGTGTAAATTTCAGCTGGAAGTTCATGACACTGTTTCGTTTCATATTATCTTGCATTAATCCTTCAAAAATACCTTTTTAGTTGTTCCCTACATGATTTTCAGACTTGGATCGGATCGTATAGTTCGACTTAGTTGACTGTGAACCCCTCAATATTACGGTTCTTTTAACTTTACCTCTTTATGTGAAAAAAGCTTGAAATCGCTTGAATTGTGATCAAACTGTACGGCTCTGAGAACTGTGGCCGATTTTAGCGGTTCACGTGATTCCTTTTTTATTTACCGTATTTTGGTCAGAAAACATAAATAAGCCGGTAAGGAATTTAAATATAAAAAAGAAAAAAGAAATCGAGAGAGAGAGAGAGAGAGAGAGAGAGAGAGAGAGAGAGAGAGAGAGAGAGAGAGAGCCACGTTAGTATGTTACCACCATCACTGTTACATTTCGGTAGTATATTTTTGATCCCCACATCCCATTTTCCTCTTCTCTTCTTAGCAATGCTTTGCCCAGAAGTTAGAATAACTCCTCAGATTTCTTCTTTGTTCCTCTGTTTCTTGAGTGCACTAATAAGTAATCACTTGTATTCATGTTTTTGTTAAGTGTGCCCAACTGTTTCGCCTGACAACACCACTACTCACCCGGATTGAGAACAAGTGCAATACCTTAGGTATTGCACCTGTTACAATTCTTTGAATGGTTGAGATTCATAGTTACAAAAAGCAACTTTCAATCTCAACCATTGATTAAAAAAGTTAATAAAAAAGTTTAAAGAAGTAAAAAGTGAAAGTTAAAATGGTGAATAGTGAAAAAATTTGTGAGTGGAAATTGTGAATTGCACCTAAGGTATTGCACCGAATCCTAATCCCTACCCACCCACATTACCTATCAAGGCCCAATGAAGTAATTAGAGTGATTTGACTATTCAAATGTTTTTGAACTTTGCTTGCCAATTTGTCATACGCCAATATTGATACCAGCTTGTATCTTTATCTTTTTTTTTTTTTTTTAAATAATATATGTCCTTTTAAAAAAAATTTATTTAAGGTGGGTGGGTGCCCTTCTAATTTTTATATTATAATAATAATAATTATACTATTATTATCCCAAATTTAACTAATCAACATATAAATAAATAAATAAACACTGTATTTTTGTTTGTGAAAGTTATAATATAAAAAATACATTTGAAAAAATAGATCTTTATATTTAATTGGATTATTTTAGTTAATTATTTTTTCTATTTGTACTAATTTAACATATTTATTTATATTTTAAAATTATTAAACTAATTATGACATCATTACAGTTCGACTTAGGTTTCACCTCGGTCTAACCTTAAAAATCTTGAACTTCTCCCCTTTTTAATTCATTGAACGGTCTAGGTCTGAAAACCATGGTTCCCTACCAAAGTTGTAATTGAATTTTTGGTGTCTAAATATAGTTTATAGTGGATTATGTTTTTGAGGTTGTTTGTTTTGATTTTCTCTAAATTATAGTAATATAATTACTATAAAATGCAATCCAGCAATTGGACTAAGGAAAAATGTAATCCAAATTTTGTAAAAATGAAAAAATCAATAAAATAACTTGTCATCAAGTGTGACTTTTTTAGTTCATGGGCCGCTAAAGGCCTTGTAACTGAATTGACACCTCCCCATGTACAAAGTGTTTGGAAGTCTAAGGGAAAGGGTTCAAGTTGCGGGGCTAGTAGCATATTGTAATTATTTCTCAAAAAAAAAAAAAATAGTTCGTGGGGTTGGAGATTTAAAGTCGAGCAATTTCTAGAAGGGAAGTAGATGTAAGAGCATCTACATTAGTGGAGCCAAAAGTTTTGGCTATTTAGCACTTACAAAAGTCACTTTATCTATTTTACCTCTTCACTTTACAATACACCCAACATCAATTGATCTATATTTTTAGCTATTTGATTAAAATAATACAAAGAATTCGTTAGAATAATAAAAAAACATTCACCACAAACTTCAGGAACCATACACAACCACAACACCACTAGGCACAACCACAACCACAACCACAACCACCACCACACCACCACCACCCACAGTAGGAAAAAAAAAAAAACCAAGCAGCCCAATCTACCCACACAACCACATCCACTACACCACACACATAGCCCACAGTAGGAAAAAAAAAAAAAAAAAAGCAACCAAGCTAGGCACCTAGCCACCGAACCAACCACAACACAGCACACCACGCCACACCACACCACAGCCGATGAACCAACCACACCATAGCCCACTGATGAAGACATTCCAACCACACCACAGCCCACCGACGTCGACGAACCTAGCCACCCACCCTCAAGATCGATCTACCCAGCACCACAATCCCACCCACGAGAGGGAGATGAGAAGGCATTGGAGAGAAAAAAAAAAAAAAAAAAAAAAAAAAAAAAAAAAAAAAAAAAAAGAGAAGGAAAAAAAGAAGAAAGGAGAGAGAGAGACAGAGAGAAAATCTTTTTTTAATGAGAGAAGAGAGAGAAAAGAATAAACAATGATTTTTTTATGCCTTCTTGCTACAATAAATAGCTACTCTTAGCTGTTTACTGTTGCAAGAAGGCAAAAAATTTACCTTTGACTCCACCAATGTTGAGCACTAATTGGAGTTTCTGGTGCTAAAAATAGCAATTTAGCTTTTTAACTCCACCAATACTAATGCTCTTCTTATAAAAAAAAAAAAAAACTAATGCTCTTAGGTAGATTCATCAACAGGTCATTAAAAAACAGTCCATATTAACCAACAACTACTTTATATGAGTTTAGAGTCTTAGACAACACAAAAATTGTAGAAAAATACAAGTGAAAATTATATTTTAAACACTAATATTTTACGGTGTAACAAATTAAACCTCAACTTATTTAAGTCTAATAGCAGTGTATTTGAGATTTAATAGAAGCTAAGGGTTTAATTTATTGCTTTTTGAAATTTAGAGGTTCAATGTGATACTTTTGTTTTGTGTGGGCTTGGTCTACAGATTGAAAGAAGACTTTGATTAATCTTGACTTTTAACTTGACCGTGGGACTTGGCTTGAGAAAAGCAAATTTTTTTGTGGAACCAAGCAAGTTGAAGTTCTTGACTCTCGTCAAGCCATTGAGTTTGCTATTGATTGTGGTTTTTCAGAATTAGGTGCTAGAAGGAGATAACACATTAGTCTTGGCCTTGCGCACAAAGTGCTCTTTGCCCTCTCTGCTGGGCCACGTATTCCAGGATGTTAGTTGTTTAATTCATAGGCTTAGATGGGTGGAGCTAAATTGTGTAAAGAGGAGTGCCAATTTAGTGGCTCACTCGTTGGCTAGATATGCTAGAATAGTGTCAGATGAACTTATTTGGCTTGAGGATTCTCCCCCTTCTGCAATGAAGGACTTGTTTCTGTACTCAAGTTCTATTCATTACATGAAATTTTGAGTTCCATCTCAAAAAAAAAAAAAAAAAAAAATCATGCAACTTTCTCAAAGCATGAAGTTGTTTTTAAATTGACAAAATATTTAAATGTCAATTATGGAACTAAAAAAAGTTGTTCCCGATATAGGAAGTGGAACGATTATACAATGTTCCAACCAAGTCTAAACTAGTTAACAGTGCAACATCAGTAGGTGGTTCATAGAAGATAACAAATTCTTGAGCAAGAAGAGCTCCCTTCCTAGCCTAACAAATGCATCAGCACATTTGTTTGCCTCCTGCAGCAATGCTGGATTCTCACTAGCGGAATTTTCTTTAAGCCTTCTCTGCAATAAGCTACAATAACATCATTCCCATTTAGGTTTTCCCCTTTCTTCTTCAGCAGGTCCACCATCAGTTTTGCATCCAATTCTATCTCCACCGCAGGGAGATTCACAGCCAAGCACAAATCTATACCATCTCTTAATGCCCACAATTCAGTTGCCACACTAGTTATGTTCCCTATTGCTCTGGCGTAGCCACTAACCCAATCTCCATCTGCATTCTGATAACTCCACCTCCCCCAGCGCGCCCAGGATTCCCTAAAGAGGATCCATAAGAGTTTAGCTTATACCAACCTGACAAAGGGCCAATTCCACTTCACCTAGATAATGTGCTTTGTAGCTCCCTGTTTTCCTTTGGGGCCATGGGACAGTCCCTCTCTGCGAGAATGCTCTGGTTGCAGCATTGCCAAAGGAAGCACCTGATTTTTGTCTTCCAAACGCAACCAGCTATGTGAGGTCCAGGAAAAGGTTGCCCCTCTAGAGCACAAGCTAACTTATAAGCTTCTTCAAGATCAAACTCTACATTGGGAGAGAAGGACCAAGAGATGTGATCTATTCCAGCAGCAGAGAGAGGGATTGGGGTAGCTTTAATGTCCAGAGCTAGTGGTTTTGGAATGACAAAGGAGAGCTTGTCCCATTTCCAGCCATGGAGGTTGGCCACATCCTTTAGTAGGAGATGATCTTCATCTTTGTTGAGAGGACCAACTAGCATACTTCTTAATGTACCTTTGTTCATCCATTTATCAAACCAAACAGAAAGATGGCTATCTTTGCCTGCAATCCATTTTGAGCCTTCTTTAAACACACCTTGTCCTTTCTTGATAGCTGCCCAGGTAGAAGACTAGCAAGTCCTAGACTTGGGGTGAGTGTTAGAGGGTCTAGGTCTGCTTCGATTAAGATATTTTTGAGATAGCACCCAAGCCCAGACTGTCTCTTTTAGAGTGAAACCGCCAAATCAGTTTCTCTAGAAGAGCTAGGTTTCTTTAGCTGCATGAAGACCCAGGCCTCCTTCCTTCTTAGGTTTTTTTTTTTTTTTTTTTTTTTTTTTTTTTCAGCTGACCATATGGATTTTCTTCTTGCTATCGATCGATTCTCATAGGAAGTATTGGGAAAAAATTCTATTTAAATTTGAATAAATTTCAGCAAGTACAGTGTAAGCATAATCATACAAGAATACAAAAATTTAAGTGAAAAACCCTTTCTTCTTAGAGGGAAAAATCAAGGAATAAACTTCAAATAATTATACTATATTATATAGAGATTACAACATACAACTTGAACAAAGAAATTTTTTTTTTCCTCTTCTCTTTTACTTTGTCTCACTCACGCAGTTCTTCAAGATTGCACCAATCCTTGCACTCAGGGACTTCTCTTTACGACTCTACTCCAATTGGCCCAATGGCCTTTATATTTCTTCATCTTTTTCTTTCTTTTCTTTCTTCAACGTCTCTCACAAGCTTAACATCACATCTCAATAAATGCAAGCCAACTTGCCTTGACTTTTGTACATAAAGGATGACTTCAATTCTTCTCATTTGGCAAGCTTCTCCAGCAAGCCCATTTAAGTTTGCTGACTTCTTAGCAACTTTTCTGACAAGCTCATTTAATGAGCTAAGCCAAAGTGTGGGCTGGACCCACATGGTGCAATACACCCAACAGGAAGTTCCTACATGGTTATTAATCTTGGGTAGGCCTGTCCACGGGTCAGTTTGGGTCGGGTTTGAGCCCAACTCGTAACCGACCTGATCAAATAAGGTGGAGAAATTCCAGACCTGCCACTGATTGCGAAAAGCCACCGGTCGAGTCGGATCGGGCGGCGGGTGGGTGGTGGTCGGCTTTGATTTTGACCGAAATACAAAGATCAAGCACAAGTTTGATTCTTGAAGAACAAAATCAACAGATTTACAACCCAAAGAGAGGATCTACAAACCCAAAGAACAGATCCACAAATCCAAAGAACAAAAACCCAAAGAACATCCATAAATCCATAGATAAACAAACCTAAGAGATGAAATAGAAAGATTGAATCTGAGAGATGGAGGCGAAAACGAGCTAGGACATTGCGGACGAAGAGCGAAGGTCGACGACGAAGTGCACAGATTGACAATGGAGAGTCAGAGATCGATGATGGAGAGGCAGAATCGATGATGAGCAGGATCGGCGAAGGGTAGCAAAGATCATGAGATTGAGAGGAGAGAGTGAGAGTAAGAACTGAGAGTAACAAACTTCAGACCTTTAAACCCATTTATATGGCGGTTGGGTCGGGTGGCTTGGGTATTGGAGGAAGAGACCCGCACCCGATTCGCCGGAATCAGTTTTGAAAAGTAAGGACTCGCCGCTGACCGCTAGAGTAGTCGGATCGGGCAACGGACAATTCGGGTTCGGTCGGTTTGGCTGAGTGGGTCGGATATGCGGATTGTCCGGACAGCCCTAATCTTGGGAGGGAGAATAGAGCGTTGCATATTATAGCTTGGAATTGTAGAGATGACAACTTGAGTCAAGACCAGCCTGCCTACAAAGGATAAGAGGTGGATATTCTTCCTAGCAAAAATTTCAGATGTATACGACTTAATTTCTTTACTAGTTAGTTTACAATGTAAAAGTGGCCAGGATACTTCTATTGCTTAGAGATTTGAGAATTGATCATCCGAAACATGCAATGCTATTGTGTGATAACCAAGCTGCCTTGCATATTGCTGCTAATCCGGTTTTCTATGAGAGGACAAAACACATAGAGGTGGATTGTCATTTGGTCAGGGACAAAATTGCAGAAGGAGTAAAAAGAACTTTCCATGTGACAAGCAATCTTCAAGTGGCAGATATATTCACTAAAGCATTAGGCTTACTAGCTTTTCCAGATTGATGAACATATTGGGATTGATAGATATTTTTGCTTCAAGTGCTAAAGCTTCTTGTTCAGGATACTAAGTCATAGAACCTGCAATTCTAGACTTGAGGGGAAGTGTTGACATTGAAGAGGAAGTGAAGCAAGAAGAAGATTTGAAGCAAGAAACAGCTAAAACATGCTGTGCAGAAATGAAGAATAACAGAGCAGATAGAAACGACATTGTTTCAAATAGAAGAAATAAGAAGAGATTAAAACACGGCGTTTGATTTAGTGTAGAAGCGTGTAAATAGAACACGCGTGAGACCTTGTGATTAGTTTAAAGTACTAGCCAATGTTCCCATGCGATGCACGGGTACGGTATTAATTTCTTTTAAAATATTTTATAAGAAATTATCTTCAAGACTATGCATAATACTCATTATGTGATTTAATGCTTGAGGAATTAGTTTCAATTACATTATATGTTACTAAAAATAAAGTAAATATAATTTGTTAAGGTTAATATACAAAAGAATATGAACTTAATGATCATATTTTAAATTGTTAAATTTACTCAAACTAAAATGGTAGTTGTGAAGGCTAATTAAAGAGAATGTTGTTCTTTCAAAATAGAAAGATACATGACACAAATATTTTTTGCAACTTAGGCTCTTACTTAATTGATTATTGCCGTACACATGGTTAAGAATTTAAGATAAGTAAAAAGCTAATCTGAAACGGTGAAGCCCCATATCTACTTATTTTTAATATCCTCTAGGGAAAAAAATATATAACTGAAGTTTACAACAAATTTTGACAAAATCAGTAATTTTTCAAAATAAATTTATTCAACTATTACTTCATGACAGAATAAAAACACTCAATGCAATAGGTATTAGAAGTGTAAATGAACTAAGGTCATGTTGACAGTAGATTAGTAATCGTCTTCCTACCTATTTTTGCGATAAATTTAGTAGAATTATTATAGGCTTATGGTGCAATATATGGATCAAATCTACTGACAGGAAATTGATATTGACATAAAAACTTCTACAAATGTAATAGTGATCATAAGGGTCCACACTAGAAGTGCATTTGCCCATGGAGGAAAAAAAAAATCAATGAAAATGTAGCAATAATAATATTGGAAAAAAAGAAAGAGTCAAAACAAATGACATACGAATTGGAACAAATAGAATCATATATGAAAACCACCATAGAGCATATCGAGCAACTGAAACTTTTCTTCTTTGGAAGCATTTTAGAAAGCGATAGTATGTTGGGGTCTTGATCTTTTTTTTTCCCCCTTAAACTAATCAAAGATAAATTGTATTAAATACTATTCATATTCATTACATCAATGTTTAGCCAATCAATAAGCAAGCCATACCAATACATATGCATGCTGATTCGCCTCTCAACTACAATAGCTTACCTTCCATGGCTTGAACAGATTCATTCTTAGTATTGCTTCCTCCACCATAGCTCCCAACATGAATTATCTTCCTCCTTGGATCATAGCTTGTCAATAACTTTTACTAAATCTCCCTCTAAGATGATATCTCTGGCACCTATTCTAATTGCAAAATTAATAGCCTAGTGGCCTAACCAACCGCTACTAGTTTTGCCTCCTCCTAATCCATAATTGCTCTCCCTTTGCAACTCAATGTTGCAATGAGGTACCAATTATTATCTCGAATAAAAACTCTTGCTCCCAATGTGCATTGTTCTTTAAAAACTACTCCATCAAAATTTATCATGAAGGACATCTCTTGAGGAGGTTGTTTTTTATGCTTGATTGGTGGATTCTTATGTGCAATTAGATTGTTATAGGTCTTGTAGTCTTGTAGCAAAACATATGGCCTCTTTGGCCATCACACTGGGCAGTTTGTACTGCTATTTGAAAATTCATTAATTTTTTTAACTGCACAACATCCATGCTATCCCAAAAAGTTCCTCCACCACCTCTTCTTCCTTCCCTTCTAAAATTTTCCTGTAAGTTTAATGAAAAAAAAGTTTGATGAAGAGAATGTATTGATTGGAAAAATGTGTAGAGACAAAATATCAAATTAACCAATCCATTGCATTTAAGCCTTACAATTTTGCATTAATTTTGCATTGAATCTATCTTAAACATTTAAAGTAATAAAGGCATACCAAAGATTTGAGGTTTTTATATTTATTTTTTTTTTTTTTGGAGGAACATATTTGAGTTGTTTGGCTAATTTAATGTGGAAAAATGCCTTTCACCAATTAGCCAAATCCCTTTTACCCATTTAGTCAAAAGACTTTGATATAAGTTGAATTGAACCACCATAATCTTTGTTCCAACCAAAAAATAATTTTCAAGGAAATCAACCTTAAATAGTGATCACAAAATGGGAACAATGTAGCTTATACAAAATATGAAATTTCACATCACATCAAAAAGAAATTTTCAATGAACATATGGCATGCAACAATAAGTTAATAACATATAAGCAAAATTCCAAAAGAACATATATAAAACACTACAAATTTTCAACTTATTATGAATTAGAAGATAAAATCAAAGCCACCCAAATGGGCTTTATAACAATGACCGTTATCAAGTAATATGTATTACTAGTTAGTTGAGCTCAGTTATGTGGGTTTGTGACCCAAGTGGGGGCTTAAACCAACAAACCTACCAAAGGCTCAGGGTTTTCATTAATCTAAAAAAAAAATGTTAACGTTTAATAGGCTGTGGGCTTTATGCCCACTTAATCTATTGTATAGCACACATACTTGTACTACACACTCTACCTCTTATACAAAGGCACTTATGTATATTTTATTATTTGAGAAATATAATACATTCATTCAGTATTTCTAACATGGTATCAGAGCCACTGCTCTAATTTTCTCGTGTCTTGCAGTCTTGTCTTTGTTGGTATTCTCCGTTGCCTTATCTTCTTTGGTCAGTAAACATTTTCGGTGCCCTCTCTTGACTACTTCGCCACCATCAAAGGTCCTCATGTTGAATCTCCGCCACCAAAAACTCGCTTTTCGCCAACAAGACCGCCTTCATTGGATCTGTCCCTTCGGACCTTTGTTTAAGACGTAAGACATATCATTGTATAGATCGTCAACTGATCTACTCAACGCCAAAAGAATCGTATTCATCGAAGGCCGCACGTGCCTCCACACGCAGCTAAAACTTCTGGCAAGTTCCTTTACACGCTGTTGGAAATATGGCTGACGTCATTTGGCTATCTGCTAATGTCACTTGCTGACGCCAGCCTTAGTTGACTCACCTGCTGATGTCATCTACCACATTATCTGCTAACATCATTTACTAATTCTGCTGACGTCATCTTCAGTTGACTTGGATCGACGGTTGGCCGTTGACTTTCTACTGTTTGACCATTGACTTTTTGTAGTCCAAGTGCTCCTTACCTATATTTTCGCGTAGATTTCATTTTTGCAATATATTTTTGCATATTTTGTTTCTAAATGAAGAATAAGGACAAGTTTTCTTTTTATTGCAACAATCTTTGTTGACAATCCAAGAAACATTTTTGCAATTTTTGCAAACGTCTTGGCCATAATATTGAGACTTGCTATCAACGGAACAAATCAGTTGTTTCCATTTTTGCTATTATTATTGCTAACACTGAGAGTATCCAACCAATGGCTCCCGTCTTCGCAAAGTCCAAGTCTTCTGGATCTACTATCACCATTTCCACAGTTGACCTTTAAAACATCATCGCTAATACCATTCGTATGGTTGGTAATGCATCTTATTCATTTCTCTTGGCTTATGTATTTTACTTGTTGCAACCACATGACACCTCACTCATCCTTATTTTCTCAACTTGAACCTGCACCACACCCTCTTAATATTCGTACAGCTAATGGTTCCACAATATTTGGCCATAATATAGGTTCTATCTCGACCTTTAACTTCTCGGTTCCTATGGTCTTTAATGTTCCTAACCTTTCTTACGATTTATTTTCTGTGGGACAATTAGCTGAGTTAGGTTACCGAATATCCTTTGATTATTCTAGGTGTATTGTGCAGGATCCGAGGATGGGACAGGAGTTTAGGACCAGTCCCAGAATTGGGTAATGTTTCCAATGGACAACCTTTGTCTTTCATCTGTTACTCTTGTTTCTGTTGCTGCTGTAATTTCTTCTATTTCTTCCCTTGCATTTTGGCATGCCCGACTTGGTCATGCATCTTCCTCTCGGATACAACACTTGGCTTCTAGAGGTTTGTTAGGTTCAGTGTCCATAGAAAATTTTGATTGTGTTTCGTGTCAGTTAGGAAAACAACTAGCTTTGCCTTTCAATACTAGTGAACCAATGACCACTAATATCTTTGACCTAATTCATTTTGATGTCTGGGGACCTTCCTCTGTCTCTAGTATTAGTGAGTCTTGATATTTTGTTGTCTTTGTTGATGATTATTCTTGCTATAGTTAGATTTTTCAAATGAAACATCATTTTGAATTATTGCAAGTATATTCTAATTTTGCAAAAATGGTTGAAATTCAATTTTCCAAACAAATCAAAATTTTTCGATTTGATAATGCTCTTGAATACACTCAGTATGCTTTCCAAGCTATTTTGCATTCCTGTGACATTATTCATCAACTAACTTGTCCAGGTACCTCTCAACAAAATGGTAAAGCCGAATGGAAACTTTGTTATATTCTTGACACTTGTCGTGCTTTCCTCTTTGCCAAAGTTCCTGCTCATTTTTGGGGCAAAGCTGCTCTTCACACTATTCATGCTATTAATCGCATTCCCAGTTCTATCATCCAAAATCAAACTCCATATGAGTGCCTTTTTAGGTCACCTTCAACTATCACTACCTTTGCTCCTTCGATTCTGCCTGTTTCGTTCTTCTTTAGCTGCATGATCATAACAAACTTAAATCTCGGTCTAGACTATGTTATTTTCTTGGCTATGGTGAAACTCAAAAGGGGTATCAGTGTTATGATCCTGTCTTTTATTGTCTTTGTATTTCTCGCAATATTGTCTTTTGGGAACATTGCTCTTTTGTCGAGCTCTCTCACTTCTGTGCCTCCCTATCTACCTCTTCTATCTTAGATCTTTTTCTAGATGAGCCACATTCTCCTTTTATAGTTGCTCCTGATCCTCCTATAGAGTTCTCTGTCCAACCACCATATATTTTTGATGCCTTTCTTGGATCACCCTCTAATGAATAGGTGGAAGATGAGCCACCTAACCCAGAGCTTGGGTCCCCTGCTTTTGCTCTGCCTGAAGATCTTGCACAAGATATTTCACATCGTCATGCAACTCGGGTAAGATCCATTCCTGCACATTTACTTGATTATCATTGTTACACCACCCTTTCTACACTGCACGAGCCTCACACCTATCATGAGGCCTCTACTGACCCTTTATAGCAAATTTCAATAAAAGTGGAACTTGATGCATTATCTAAAAATCATACTTGGGATTTGGTGACTCTCCCCCCTTAGAAAATTTGTGGTTTATTGTAAGTGGATCTATAAGATCAAAACTCACTTTGATGGGTCCATTGAGCGATAGAAAGCTCGTCTTGTTGCAAAAGATTTTACATAGGAGTATGGGATTGATTATGAAGAGACCTTTGCTTCGGTTGCTCGAATCTCATTTGTTCATGCCCTCTTAGTTGTTACCGTTGACAGTAAATGAGACATTTTTTAGATGGATGTTAAAAATGCTTTCCTTAATGAGAATTTAAGTGAAGAAGTTTATATGCAACCTCCTCCTGGTCTCTCTATTGGACAAAACAAGGTTTGTTGTCACCTTTGACGTGCACTTTATGGCCTTAAACAAGCTCCACAAGCTTGGTTTGTCAAGTTCAGCTCTACCATCTCTCGCTTAGGTTACATTATCAGTCATTATGATTCTGCCTTATTTTTTTGTCGCACTAACAAAGGCACTATTTTGTTTCTCCTATATGTAGATGATATGATCATAACTGGTGATGACCTCAGTGGCGTTCAAGAACTTAAGGATTTTCTCAGGCAACAGTTTGAGATGAAAGATCTTGGACATCTCAACTATTTCTTGGGTCTTGAAATCACTCATTCTACATATGGACTTTATATTACTCAAGTCAAGTATGCTTCCGAACTTTTGTCTCTAGCTGGATTTACTGATAGCAAGATTGTTGACACTCCAGTTGAACTTAATGCACCTCTGACTCCCTCAGGAGGGAAACCATTGTCTAATCCTTCTCTTTATAGACGCTTGGTTGGCAGCCTAGTTTATCTCACTATCACTCGTCCAGACATTGCCAATGTTGTTCGCTAGTGAGCCAGTATCATGCAGAATATCATGATACAAACCCTTATGGCCCGCTCCAGTACTGAAGCAGAATATCATGCCCTTGCTGATACCACATCTGAGTTCCTTTGGCTATGATGACTTCTTAAGTACTTAGGTGTGTCCCCCTGCTCTGCTACTCCTCTTTATTATGACAACCAAAGTGTCATTCATATTACTCACAATGATGTCTTCCATGAATGGATTAAACATATCGAGATCGATTGTCATTTTATCCGTTATCATCTTGTCCATGGTGCTCTCAAGTTGTTCTCGGTCTCCTCTAAAGATCATCTTGTAGATATCTTCACCAAGTCACATCCTAAGGGACACCTTCATGCTTTGGTTGATAACCTCAAGTTGGTGTTACACCTATCTTGAGTTTAAAGGGGGCTGTTAACGTTTAATAGGCTGTGGGCTACAACACACATACTTGTACTACACACTTTGCCTCCTATATAAAGGCACTCATGTATATTTTATTACTTAAGAAATATAATACATTCATTCAGTATTTCTAACAACATGTATTACTAATTAGTTGAGCTCAGTTATGTGGGTTTGTGACTGAAGTAGGGGCTTAAACCAATGGACTTGCCAAAGGCTTAGGGTTTTCATTAATCTAAAGAGAGAGAGAGAGAGAGAGAGAGAGAGAGAGAGAGAGGGAATAAATAAAAATAAGATCTGGGAAAGAGAGAGAAATTAAGAGATAGAGTGGGATTGAATCTAAATGAGAAAAAGAAAAGAAAGGAAGAGAATCAAAGGATTACAAATCACCTGTCTAAGAGAAATTTCATTAAACATGTGACTTGTAAAGTTGATATTCCATTGAAGATTGCTTCTTTTGTATTTGTGATAGTCTCTTTTGGCCGTCTAGTTCTTATTCTCTTTCTTCTTGAGTGGTGATTATCTACCCTTTTTTTGGCAATCTCATTTGAGGGGTTTAACTTTGATGAAAATAAGGAGAGAGAGAGAGAGAGAGAGAGAGGTAGTAACTGAAGTTGGATAAATTAATGGCAAAGAAAATTGGAATGTAAGAACGACCATTTTATGAAGAATACCAAGAGGATGGCAATATGAAACTACTAAATTTTGTAGGTTAACTGTAAAAATAGGTTAATGTGTTTTTTGGGGGATAGTAAAAACAACTTAATGGAAAGAGTTTATCCCAAAAAAAAAAAAAAAAAAAAAACTTAATGAAAAGAGGTTAAAAAGGCTAAATGTAAGATTAAAGCGCCACATAGTAGGACCTCATGCACTCCCACATGAGGTTTCAGCTTTTATATATATATATATATATTGATGATATTGATTTGGTTACCTAATAGTGGTTTGTTAAACACTCTAAACACTAAGTTTGGATTTTGGTGTTTCCATCACTCATCACTGAGTTTCTCTCACTCATCACTCAAAAAGAGTGGGTCCCACGGAGCAATAACTTGTTTGGATGTGTTTTTAGATTTTGTTTTCATCACGCAATTCTTACCAAAATGGGTAATGAGTTATGAAAACAGGAAACAAGTTTTAGATATTTTTGAGTTATGGAGACTATGTAATGGTGGCATTTTGGTAATTTTTATCACAACATAGGGGGCCCATGGTTTAGAGACTTGTCAAATCCATTTCTCCTTTTCCCATGCCAACACTTCACCCAACGGCTCTAATGACATTGTCCTCCCCTTCACACGAAAAAGCAATAGATAAAAAATCCCTAGGAGCATCTCTCTCACCTTTCTTCTCCAATCTTCCTCTTTGTTCTTCATCCCTCACCCTAGTCACACCTACTGAGCCGACGAAGTCATCCAACCCAAAGGTGGCCACAGCTCAGAGTAGTGACGACAACGACGACGAGACTTTGACCATAACCTCGAGCATTTGATTCGTCGTTTCTCAGAAACACCAAGGTAGATCCACCACTCTCTCTTCATTTTTTTAAAAACATGAATGTCCCTTAGAAAAACTTGTGATATTGATTTTATTTCGAATTTTTTTGGGGATTTTTCCTCTGTGTTGATTTTGGCCTTGTCCGTGGTGTTTGTGTGTTAGGCTTGGTTTTTTTTTTTTTTTTTTTTTTTTTGGTTGGGATTTTTTTTCTTTGGTGGGAGGGTTTGGAAAACTTGTGAATCCCATATAGAAATCTATAACTGATCCCATTGTTTTGGATGAGGGCTTTGCTATTGTTGTTTGAACTAGAATGGTGGTTGTGGTATTTTGTGAAAATGGGGTAACGGTGGTTGTGGTTTTCAAGGCAAGTTGGTTGTTTTTAGGGCAAGTTGGTTGGGGGGAATGGGTAGACTAGCAGTGTGAGGGGCAACTATGTAGTAAGTTAGGCAAGGTTTGAAAGAATAATGGAAAGTAGCATCTCGAGTTTTAGAAACTCGAGATCCATATTAAAAATCGAGTCCCAAAGACTCGCTTTGTGAGTGTTTTGTTGGATGAGTTGGACTAAAAATGCCACATAGATCTGAGTTTTAGAAACTCAAGTTCCTATAGTGGCATTTTTAAGTTCTATAGTGACGTTTTAAAGCCCTATAGCGGCGTTTTTAAACTCTATAGTGACGTTTTAAAGCCCTATAGCGGCGTTTTCCTGCAATTTATGAAACTTGAGATTTTAAAACTTGATTTTCACATGGATTTTTTTCCACATCAGACCCATCCGCTTACAAATCGAGACTTAAAAACTCGAGTTTTATCTTGGAACTCGAGTTTTAGACACTCGAGATGCTATTTTTCAGCATTGTTTTGAAACATGACAACTAACTAAATTTTTTGATATTTATTGTTATTTGGAAAGGGTGTTCAACTTGGTTGGGGTAATGGTGATTATGTTGCTCTATGGCCTTGATGTTTCTCTATAAACAGAATCTGAGAAATTACTACTAGTTTCTTTGACACATAATTTTAATTTATAATGGAGAGGCAATGCAAATGGGATTTGTTATAGCACAAACAATCTATAATGCTTCTTCAGAGGCGAAAACACAAACACAGAATTCAACTCTTGAAAATGATTCAAGGATAAAACCAAGCCATTGAGAATTTTTTTTATTCTGATAGGTAACCAGCGAGAAATTTTCATTGGTTGAGGTTTGATTTTCCAAACCGTGGAAAGCAACATATAACATCCCAAAAAATACCCAATCTTCTTTCTTTTGGTCCTTAGGAGGCCAACAAGCTACATAGGACAAAGCGGGTGAAGATCCTTAGGAGCCCTACTCCCAATAACATCCCCACCTTCAAGGAAGTTTTTAGTTTTCTTAAACAAAAGAATAATTTATGCAATAATGCCATTCAGCATAAATTACTCGTTCATAGCTAAGATTCTTTAACTCTTGAGCACAATTAGTCAAAAGGCATTATGGAAACCTCTATTTTTTATTATTTTTATTTTTATTTTGTAGTTATAAATGCACCAAGTGAGCTTTGAACTTAGACCTTACCTTTCCCTTCACCCCCTTTCTTTTGAAGGAGGAGGTGGTTCAAGTTTGAGCTTTTAATGTATGTGGTGTGAAAGAAATACTCGGCCTTTCACAATTCTAATCTAAGTTATAATATCATATATTCGTATACATATTAAAAAATATACTTGCCTTCTTCTTTCCAAAATATATATATATATACTTGCCCTATGGATTTTTAATTCTTCTGTCATCATTTCTTTGGATCTTGTTTATTGAGAACGTGGTTTCTAAATTGTCTACTAATTGCAAGTATTGGACAACAAATATAGTAGTACTATACTTAGATGAATGTAAAAATTTTTGATAGAGCTCTGTCAAATGTGTCTTTCATTTATCATTTGGAATTTTTCAATATGGATCCTATGCTCAATATTTGTTCCTCTAACAGTACTAGGATTTGTGTGTTGTAATTATAATATGATTGCATATGAGATGTGTGTTGTTCTTTAAGATGGTTGTGGACTTGAGAAGGTGGGATGAGGACTATGTTGATGAGTTATGTGATCTTGTGTTTGGACAATTTATGCTTGAGAATATGTATCACCATTTTGCTAATGACCATGTTTGGGAGGTGATCACACACATTCTTAATGCCCGGATTGGGAAGGCTTTTTGCAGGAGGCAAGTGCTTAGGAAGTTCGCTTCACTCTGAAGGTGGTATCGCACAGTCACAGTTGTCCACAGGCCAAATTTAAAAAAAGTAAAACCCTCCAAGTTTAATATATTCTGCCCAGTGTCATCTTAGGAGCAACATCTAGTGCATCAGAGAGTGATCAATCGCCATATAGTTCAAACAAACCAAAGTTGACATAGTTTCCAGCAGGGGCTGTCTTTGGTGGTGACAATAAAAACATAACAAAAGCTGTAAACTATACTTATCAAAGTTGCATCAATGAATTTATGGTTCTAGGGCTTCTTAGTTGGTGTTCTTTGAATTTTGGTTAGCCCATGATAGGAAATTTGATGGGTTTCTAAAGTTTCCTCTCAGGGATATGAATGAGTAATTTTTGGGTTTGTGGATTAGTTGTCGCTTTAATTAAATTTATAGTTTTATAGATAGAGACATCTTTTAAATTTTCCTAGAAAATTTTCCTGCCAAAATTAAATGCAAATTGGATTTTGGGTTTTTATGTGGTCTCTTAATATTGTGAATGATTCCAGGCATATACAACCTACACAAAAGATCAACCTCAGGTAGCCTGTTGAGGTAAAAACAGAAGCCTATGTTGTTGGGAACATAAACCACATATATAAATTATTGTATTTGTTATGTTTGTTTTCATATTTAGTGTCACAATTCTGTTTTGCTATATTGGTAGTTTTAACAATAATAAGTTGTGCAATGTGATATTGGCATCACCATTTTTGACTTTTTTTGGTACCCTTGCAACTTCTTGAAACATACAAATATGCATTATTTAATCACACATTCCTACATTGTGCAATGCTAGAATGAATTTTTTAGAAGTTTTCTACTTTTATTTGTTATTGGTAAGAAGATGTACCTTTTTAAAAATAAATGGTAGATATAGTAGGCAAGGTCACCATTGTGCAATTGCAGGCAATGAGAGTTTTAGTAGGGATGGCATTAATAGAATAAGATCCTTCCCTTTGTAAGTGTTTGTTTCCTCTTAATTTGTTTCTTCTCTTTGATTCGTAAATTTTTGGGATATCCTTTTGGTGTTATTGAAATTGTTTTGGATATTAGGAATTGAAATTGTCTTGGATCTCGATAAAAGCTTATAGGAATTGGGATAGTTAAATTAGCTTCACCGTCCAATTTCAATTTTCAATTTACTCCTCTACCTTACTTTTAGAAATCTATGCATATAGGACATAAATAAGAAAACTATAAAGTCAGTGTTGTCATTCAAAATGAAAATGGCATTGACAGCCAAGAATTGTGTAGGTTTAATCATTATTGTTGGAGATAGTCATGGTTCTCCTATTATAGCCCATAGTGAATTAATTCCTTGTTGAGACCCATTGTGGATGGCTGCTATGGCTCTGTTGAGAGCATCACATTTGTTAGCATTAATTCACTTGCAGGAACCATGCTTTAAGGATATTTTAAATGTGTTTAAACATATTCATGCTTTTGTGTATTATGCAGAAAATGTATATTATAGGACAGTTTCTAATTAAACAATGTAATAAGTTAGACTATGCTTTGGCTAATCATATTTAGTTTAATTCAATTTTTGTCATTTCTAAAAAATAAAGGTAGGATATTTAACCCAAGGTGAGATTTTATTCCTCAATTTTCTTCATTTTCAACCCTAAAACCTGCACATTTGATGGTTTCTATACCTTTCCCTTCCTTTTAAAAGACCTAATTCTTGCTTTCACTCTCTATTTGTAGTCCTTGTCCGGTAGGATATTTAACCCAAGGTGAGATTTTATTCCTCAATTTTCTTCATTTTCAACACTAAAACCTGCACCTTTGATGGTTTCTAGACCTTTCCCTTCCTTTTAAAAGACCTAATTCTTGCTTTCACTCTCTATTTGTAGTCCTTGTCCTTCCAACTGTAACATCATGAACTGCAATGTCTCAAGTCTAGCCTTTGTTTAGTATGAACCTGTGATTGTGATTTTTTTTTTTGTTGAGAAAAAGGTAAGTGAAATTTTATTAAAGAATTAAACAAAATCGGACTAGAATACATCCTCCAGATCACCAGACAGATCTTCTACCCATACATCAGTGTTAGTAGATAAAACTGCTCTTCTAGCTAGGCCATGAGCCAACCTATTCCCCTCTTGACGGACATGTTGAAAATGGCAATGCCACATCGTGCACCTTAACCGCTTAGATTCTTCGACAACTTGACCAAATAAAGTCTTACACGAACTAGAATTCTCCAAAGCTTGAACAATCTGAAGACAGTCCCCTATAATGACATTAGACAGGCCTAATTCTTTAGCCAAAACCATAGCCCTCCATGTTGCCAAAGCTTTAGCAAGTTAAATCGAAGGTGTGAAGCCAATCTTTTGACTTAAAGCAACAATAACATTCCCTGTAAAGTCACAAAACACAACCCCAATCCTAGCATAGTCCAAACCATCAAAGAGGGTAGCATTAAAATTACCCTTGTAACAGGCGTCAGTTGGTGGAGACCAAGGAACAGGTGGCCGTTGCACTGGATTCCTCACCTCCTGTTTGTGTACTTCCCAGAACTCACGAACCAATGTTGATGCTTTCTCACCAATCTCGTGAAGTTGTCAAGAGGGTTGGCGCTCCCTTAACCTATTCCTTTGCTGCCATAAACACCAAGCCACTGAAGCGAACAAAGCAACTCTAAATCCGGAGCCATTTTTGAACACCTCCTCCAAAATATCATACACAGACCTGAACATTTTTTGAAATAAAAAGTTGAACCCCGGGTCCGACCTCCAAACAGACTTGGCCTGATCATACAACCATAAGCAGTGCAATATCGACTCCACATGATCACCACATCCATCACAAATGTCATCCACCAAAACATGTTTCGTCTTCAAATTCTGTTTAGTAGGGAGAGAGTCCTTCACAACACGTCAAACAAAATGCCAAACTTTATTTGGGACTTTTATTTTCCAAATAGCCTTCTAAAAAGCCTACACTCCACTGCAACAAGCATACAATATGCGCTACAGACACTGTCCTCACCATCTGAAGTTAACGGCCAAATTAAAATATCCTCATCCCAATCTTCACAGAGGGGAATCTGAGCCACCATCTCAGCTTCCCATGGGAGGAAGCATCCCTCCAAACACCCTAGATCCCAAATCCTAGTATCCGAGTAGAAAAGATCACAAACTCAAAACATTGAGGAATCTGCCCTAGGTGAGATGATTTTGCTACATGCCGGATTAGGCAACCAATGATGATTCCAAACATCTATTAATTGACCATTCCCTACCCTCCAAATAGCCCCTTGATTAATAACATCCCGAGCTTGCAAAATACTTCTTCATGCATAGGAACACTTCAGCTGAACAGGAGCTTCAAGGATACTACCAGTTGGAAAATATTTAGCATTGAAGACTTTAAAGAGAAGCGTGTTTTTTTGATGAAGAAGGTGCCACACTTGTTTAGCTAGCAACGCATTGTTGAATTTTTGAAAATCACGAAAACCCGTATCTCCCACAGACTTGGAGGAGCATAGGGAACTCCATATAACCCAATGAATTTTCTTTGAGTCACCATTGCCCCACTAGAATTTCCTAATCATTGCTTTAAGATCTTTACATAAACCAATCGGAAGCTAAAAAACACTCATAGAGTAGGCAAGAATAGATTGGCCCACAGCCTTGATCATGACCTTCTTTCTTGCCTGAGACAGGAGCTTTTCCTTCCATCCTTGCATTCTTGCCCATATTCTTTCTTTGATCTGAGTAAAGCACGCCATCTTATTTCGTCCCACAAAAGAAGGAAGACCTAAATATTTCTCATAATGTTGTATGACAGGCTTGTTTAAAGCCACCTTGATAGCCTTTTGGGATTGCTCGTCTGTTTTCCTGCTAAAGAATTGGGTAGTCTTCTCTTTATTAATCATTTAGGCCGAAGCAACTTCATAATAGGTAAGAAGTTCTTGAATTTTGTTACACTCCTCCAAGGTAGATTTGCAAAAAATCATACAATCATCTACAAAAAAAGAGATGTGTCAATTTAGGCCCATTTCGACAAATAGAAAACCCCTGTATTTCTCCTTTTGATGCGGCGTTACGAAATAGTGCATTCAACCCTTCGGCACAAAACAGGAATAAATAAGGAGAAATAGGGTCCCCTTGTCTTAGACCTCTAGAGGGAATGATTAGACCCTTCGGTTCCCCATTCACAAGGATAAAGTATGACACTGTAGTAATACACTCCATAATCAAAGCCACCCAAGAATCTTGAAAGCCCAATTTGAGGAGGTTTTTTCAAGAAAGCTCCACTCCACCCTGTCATAAGCTTTACTCATATCTAGTTTCACAGCCATAAAGCTTTTCTTTCCTGTACAATTAGTTTTCATATGGTGCAGAGATTCAAAAGCTATTAAGATATTATCAGTGATCAATTTGTCAGCAATAAAAGTACTTTGAGTCTCTGATATAATAGAATTAAGCATAGGCTTAAGATGATTAGCTATCACCTTACTGAAAATTTTATAAATTACATTACAAAGGCTAATAGGTCTGAGATCAGACACTCTCTCCGGGTTATTAAATTTAGAGACTAAAGTAATGAAGGTATGGTTGATAGATTTAAGAATGGAGCCCGACTTCAAGTAAGATAACACAGCTTGAGTAATATCCATGCCTACATCAATCTAATAAGTTTGAAAGAATAGAGGAGGCATAACATTAGGACCCCGAGCTTTAAGCGGAGCCATCTCCCTTATTGTAGCTCCAACCTCCTCACTAGTGTAAGGATTTGCCAGAGCTACCCTCATCTCATCTGATACTACAGGTTAAACCCCTTCCACAATGTGCTCCAAATCATGAGGAGATGAGGAAGTGAAGAGTTGAGAGTAATGCTCAATCAATAAGGCCGAAACTCTTTCCTCATCCTCCTGCCACATCCCATTCCCATCACGCAACCCTTTAATAAAATTTCTCCACTTCCTATGGGTAGCCGAACCATGAAAAAATTTTGTATTCTGATCACCCCCTTTCAGCCATTGAATTCGAGACCTCTGTTGCCACATCTTTTCCTCCTTGTCATACAAAGAATTCAACTCTTTCTTCAAACAGACTATTTCCTCAAGATTACCAGAGCTAGCCAAAGCTTCTTCTGCCCTCTAGAGTGATTTTTTTTTGCTATTTTTATTTTCCTCAAAATATTTGCAAAGTCATAGATAGGTGTACCATCAGGAGTATAATCCCAAGTTCTAGTAATTATCTCTTTGCAACCAGGATCCTTAACCCACATAGCCTCAAAACGAAAGGGTTTTCATCTCCACTTTTGGTGTTCCACATTCTCATCCAAAGACAAGAGAATTGGCCTATAATCTGAGGTAAAGCAGTTGAGATGTTTAATTCTACCCATAGGGAACTTAGCTAACCACTCATAGTTTGCAACATCCCTATCCAATCTCTCCCTTATCGACTCCCCTTTACGTATACCGTGCCAAATGAAATCCGGACCTGAGAATCCTAAATCAACAAATCCATAGTGGTCTAGGACATCACAAAAGTCCTACATCAAATTATGTGTCCTAGGAACACCACCTCGTTTATCTTGCACCTCAAGTAATTCATTAAAATCCCTAAAACAACACCATGGGAGTTTTGGCCTTGAGCTCAACATTCTAAGCATATTCCATCCCTCCTTTCTTTGACTAGTTTCAAGTTCATCATAAAATCTGGTCAACCTCCTTGCATTTTCCGAACCACCATGAATAATTGAATCAATATGGTACTTCGAAAAACTACCAACCCAAACATTTACACCTACCTTCCAAAGAAGAGCCAAACATCCTCCCCTTCGAAAAACTATCAAACCATCATTGGGTACCGTGAAACACCCATCAAAGTAAATCCTATCTTGGACCCACTTCATATGCTCCTTGTTCGACCATGTTTCTGACAAAAATACAATCACGGGATCTTGTGCTTGTATTATATCGACAAGCTCCTGAACTGCACGGTGGTTCCCAAGCCCTCTGTAGTTCTAAGCTAAGAGTTTCATGGCTATTGGTGGGGCTGATCATTAACCTCTGCCATTTGAAAAAAAGTTTCTGATGTCCATTTCTTCCTATGACAACTCTCTTCCTCCCTGTCTTCATCTAAATCCTGCCTCATACGCTTAGGTAAAATTGATTCCATCCTACTAGGAAGCAAACTTGGTTGCCTGACTACCTGTGATACCTTTTGTTTCACTAAATTTTGTTTGCTTGATCCAGTGGGAGTGAATAGTTTTTCAAAAAGTGTGCTGAATCCATAACCCGAGCACCCACCCCACTTGGCAGAGCAGCTAAGTTCTCATCCTTGTCCTTATCCTAGTGATCAAACCTTGCCAATTCTTCATCAACAACTTGCAACTGCACCTGGAAGTCTCGGGATGGAGTTGCATCCATAACTCGCACTGAAACTAAACAATTAGGTGAGTCAATGACCTTAAGGTCTAAAACACCACTCAAAACTCCGTGTGCCACCCCCTATGCAATATGCTTAGCGTTCATTGTCATGCGTTCCCCCTCAGATGAAGCGTGAATATTAGCTTCCCTTTTGCATTTCGTGCCAAGCTCTGTGGGGTCCTCAGGTTCTCTTACTTCAACGTGGTCCATCCTAGTGCTCTTCGTTGCACTCGGGGATGCCTTAGTTTCCTTACTTTACTCATCTTCATATCTCGCTACGCGAATTATCGTCTTTTTCCCAAGATTCAGGGTGCTCGCTCTTAGCCACAACCCAAACTGTTGATCACCTTCCTTCATTGATCCCTTAGTGAGCAATACTTGTCATGATGGGTAAGACGGCTACACTAGTAACAGAGATTGGGCAAACGCTCATATTTGAAGCTAACCCAGCTATCTTCCCCATTGTTCAACTCGATCTTCCTACCTCTACATAAAGGCTTCATAATATCGATGGACACCCTAACTGGCATGAACTGGCTTCCCTCATATTCTTCGTTGCTTTCTTCACTCACAACGACGTCTCCAGCAACCGAAACAATATCTTGAGCCACTCCTATGTTCAGACAACCTAGAGGAAGGTCATGGACCTGAATCCAAAATCTTGCCTTATCAAAGATCAGTCCCTTCACCTCCGTGTGCCATCGAACCTTTTTCAGTGCCACCAAGTTCTTATCAAACGACCACGGCTCCCATGCCAAGACCTTTTCAACATCGGACTCATCTGAAAATACAAACAAAAGTCTGTGGTCTCCCATATTGCGCACCTCGAACCCCTTCTTGGAATGCCAAAGGAGTTTGAAGGTATAAGCCATGACTTCCATACCCAACACTCTACTAGTAAAGAATCTTGCAACCAACAGAAACTTTCCTTCATAACCCTTCTCACAAACCTGGTATTTACTACCTTCAGACTCAGAGAGTGAGAAATTCTCCCACACAGTAGACAAATTTTCCATCCCAGAGCGAGTAAGAACAGGCTCCACGAAGAGAGAAGCAAAATTAAAGAAGAAAGATGCTAACGGTAGCCCAACAGAAGGAGTAGGCACGAAGTCTACTGCCTGCTAGGGTTTCCAGAGAGCCCTAGCGAAGAAAAACAACTTTCAAACCAAACTAGTCAATTAATATACATTTTTTTTTCTCTATAGTTTTGATTATAAATACATTTCTTCTATAGTTTTGCGGGGTTGCTAAAGCTTTCAGGCTTGGTTGCTCTTTGCTTTGTGTATACAATGTCTACTCTCTCACCTTTGCTTTGTCTCTTGGTTGTCTCTCTCTGTTGTGTTGTGTTATAACCATGTTAGTGTATGGTGGGGGTGGATGTGAAGAGAGCATTTATAGGAGCAAGGTGCAACAAAATTGTGAAATTTTCATGGGCACGTGATTTGCTCACCTTTGGTGCCCAAAATTCTGCCACTATATTCTCCCCCAAGGTTTTTTCCCTTTTAACTCACAACCTTCTAATTTTCATTATTAAATACCCATCTTTTTACATATCATTTGCATCTTTTTTTTTTTTTCCTCTTTTCTTTTTTAATTTTGGGTTGTTTTCTAGTTTGGAAGACCACATAGATTTTAACATTTATTTTTCCTTTTGGGTTATTTTTTACAAAGCCATTGTGAACAACATCCAATGGCTCCCATTTAACAATTTGGATTTAAATGTATATTTTTGGTTTTTTTTTGAAGGCCTACCTTTAGTTTTGGTTTGGCATAAACTTGAAACAAATGCCATAAATATCTGAATTTATGGCTTTTGTATTCTTAATGTTCAAATAAAACCATATAGTACCATTTAAACATGTTTCACATAAGCTTTTGAGGTCATAGGTCACGTTGTATTTATATATGGCAAAAGATAGTACCATTTTCCAGCTTAGCATAATTAGTACTATTATTTTATTTATAACCTGGATATATTGAATTTTGTGTGTGTGTCTAATCTCTTTTGTTATTTATTTCTAAATTTCACGATGAAGACTAATGGACTACTTATTTTCATGAAGATTATAGATATATTGGATTTTTTATAATTCAATAGTTGGGGTGGAGTTATTATGAAATTTATTTACATTAAGAGTGTTTGGTGAAAAATTTGGTGTTACACTTGATACTAATTTGGTGAAAAATTAAGTAGCTTGAAGAAGTTGAGAAAAGAGAAGAGCCTAAGATAGAGAGGAAATAGATCCTTGAAAAGTATTGGATAAAGCTTGAAGATGTAAGCACAATTGTATATTTATTCTATTTATTGGTTCTTTTGTAATACTTATTTAACCAAATGTAAGAGCACATTATGATTATTTTAATATATTACTTTATAATATTTGTATTTATCTCATTTTTAATGATCTTATGTGTAATATTTTGACAGTATCATCATAATTACATGTTTCATCTTATATTGGAGCCAATATAACTTTCTATAGTTGTAATTAGAGAAATGTTTAAACTTGAACATGTTAACATTTGATTTAAAACAATCTCATGCATTGCACAAGTTAGCAGCTAGTATAATAGTAAATCAATCATTCTCATTTGCCTTTGGTCAATATTAATGCTATTTAACATGCTTGGTTAGTGCCAAGGGCCTTAATTGGCTTTCCATGACTGTGTAACAAGACCTTATAAATAAATAAGAGATTAAATTCTATAAGGATATGATGTAAAACTCAAGTTTTATCTCTCGAATTCCAACATGCCATATCATTATGTTACATATTAAAGAATAGGCATAGCACAACCACACTCAATGAATTCTATTACCTATTTGAAAATCTAATTTTAATTGTGAGTTTATTGAGATGTTATTATGTGTGATAGGATCTATTGAATTTTAAGTGAAAAGCTATTGTGTCAATTTCTTATTGGATGGTGTAAAACATGAGTTTTACTTTTACACCTCATCCTTACCAATTTAGACTCAATAAATAAATAAACTTGGTTGGAGTTTCCAATAGAGATGAAAATGTAAAGATAAAATAAAATAAAAGATCAATCCAACTTTTCCTCCTGGCACTTCCAACGAAGATGTGTTCAAGATTCAAATTCTCTCTCCTCTAATTATTGAGTTATAAAAAAAATGAGGGCATTGTAGATATTTTCAAATAATTAATCAATCCATCCTTTTCTTTTTCATTTGATAAATATTAAAAATATTTAACATGCTCAGCGTTGTTGGCTTTCCATAACGAGACCTTATAAAGTAAATTAAAAAATAAAAATTGGCTAGTGTTATAGAATTTCAACATGATGATGGGATATTCATTTTAGGAAGAGTATTGTCCCATCAAGCTTGAACTTTACGGGGGAGGAGCACTATTATTGTTGTTAGGGTCATATTTTCTATGTAATTAATTAATCATTTGACAAAACGCACTTGTAATTGGGTACATTTAAGTTGGGATTAATGTATCAAGGAGTATGTTATTCAAACATATCAAGTGGAGTCATTAAAAATATGAAGGTTGATCCAAGAAACAAGTGAAAATAGACCGTTTCATTAAGTCTTGACACAAGCTTGATAGATCCTGCTATTGGAGATTAATGGAGAAGCTTGACATATGCTGAATCCATCGAGAACTACGATTTCAGATCTAAAAATCAGCCCATGATAACTTGAATGATTAGAGTTTCTCTTCTTACAACCCTAGTCATATATAAGGCTTATTTTAAAAGTCATCAAGTACGGAAACTTAGACTTAGAACTTATATACTTTGTGAGAAGCTACTGTGTTTATGCACCTTAGGGTTTTGTAACCAAGTGCTTACTTATCTTCATCGTTTATGAAGTGAAGAACTTTGCAACCAATAACAATCAATCAAGTTGCTAGAGTTAGTCATGTACTGGAATCCGTGCAAAGGAGTTAGTCACAGATTGAAGATTTGTACAATAAAAGAAAGAAGGCTACTATAAGATCAAGTCCAATTAA
Organism: Quercus suber; assembly: GCF_002906115.3. NCBI lineage: Eukaryota > Viridiplantae > Streptophyta > Magnoliopsida > Fagales > Fagaceae > Quercus > Quercus suber. The sequence goes on from NW_027069739.1 coordinate 786,546, forward strand.
GTATTGGAGCAAAGGTTCAACTATAGGTTGTTATTTTGCAAATAGGCCGGGATAGTAGTAAAATTTCTCATACTTGTAATTGCTTGGTTATTGATTAGTGGATTTTTGGGAATAGTGACCTTAAATTCACCCGATGAGGTTTTTGCCTTGCGAGAGGTTTTCTCAATTTGTCAACAAATCATAGTGTTAATTTATTTTCCGCTGCATTTAGTTTATTTAGTGATTTGTTAGTGCCTTTACAATTTGCATGTAATTTGACCTAATTAATTAACTTAGATAATTGAATTAATTAACCGGGTCAATTTATTTTAACCCAATAGTTGGTGTTTCCAATAAAGATGGTAAGAAGAAGATAATAATAATAATAAAAGATCAATCCATCTTTTCCATATGTGTTCAAGATTCAAATTTTCTCTCCTTTAACTACAGAGTAATTAAAAAGAAAAGAAAAGAGGGTATTGTAGATAGTTGCATATAGTAAATCAATCAATCTATTTCTTTATCAATGTCATAAATATTAAGAGAAATTACACTTTACCACTCAAAACTATATCTCCGATTACATTTTGCACCATAAAATTTTTGAATGCATATTTTGCACCCCTAAACTATGATCATTATAACATTTTGCACCCCAATATCAAGTTTGCTATTAACCTGGATGGGTAAATATGGCACAATGTGTAAAGACCTAATTGCCCCCTCTTTTCAATTTTTTAAAAACAAATGATAAAGTACACTTTACCACCATAAACTATACTTCTAATTACCCTTTGCATCCTTAATTTTGAATTTTCGTTCAAGTTAACAGTAAACTTAACGTTGGGATGCAAAGTGTAACAAATGTTATTATTTAGGGTGCAAAACGTACATTCAAAAATTTTAGAGTGCAACATGTAAATATTAACACTATTTAACATGCTTGGTTGGTATCAAGAGTGCCATTGTCTTTCCATAACAAAATCTTACAATATAAGAATAAAAATTGGTTGGCGTTTCCAGCGAAGATGGTAATGTGAAGATAAAGAAAAAAAAAGAAAGAAAAGATTAATCCATCTTGTTCTTCTTATGTTTTCATTAGAGACATCTAAAATTCAAATTCGCCCGTCTCCCAACTATTTATAATAATAATGCAAAACGTACATTCAAAAATTTCAGAGTGCAACATGTAAATATTAACACTATTTAACATGCTTGGCTGGTATCAAGAGTGCCATTGTCTTTCCATAACAAGATCTTACAAAATAAGAATAAAAATTGGTTGGCATTTCCAACGAAGATGGTAATGTGAAGATAAAGAAAAAAAAAAGAAAGAAAAGATTAATCCATCTTTTTCTCCTTATGTTTTCACTAGAGACATCTAAAATCCAAATTCGCCCGTCTCCCAACTATTTATAATAATAATAATAACAACAATAATAATAAAACAAATTTAGTTGCTTTCCATAATGAGACCTTAATTATACTTATCTTCAACTCACCATCACTCCTATATAAATAGCCTCCAAGAATACTAACCCAATATATATACTTACATCCAATCAGTAAGGCAATGGATTTTGAAAGAATGATCTTAATTGTAGTTTTGTGTTTGTGTTTGACAAGTATCTATCATGTGAATGGAACCCGAATTATATCCAAAGAAGAAGAATTGGAGTTAGAAAGACAACTAAAGCTCATAAACAAACCTCCTGTTAAAAGCATTCAGGTTTTAGACTAACTCGAACTTATGTTTGTTTTGAATCTTTATATATTGTAATACTATAATACTTCAAGAATATTTGGTGCAATGATATTTAAACATTCCATTTAGAAATTATATGTTCTTCTTATTGTTATTATCAATTGATTGTTCTTTTGAGTAAGATCTAATGCTCCAGGTGTTTTCTCCCCTGCCCTACCAAAATTTTATCTCTCTAATTTGGGGAGAAAAATAAATGCAATCAATGACTAAAATACCCTCCTTTCCTCCTTGTACTGGTCCTATTAATAGCTTCTTCTCTTCTTCTTCTTCTTCTTCCTCTTTTTTTTTTTTTTTTTGCTTTCCTGGGCGTGATGGACTTGTTTGCTTTGCTTTTTTTTTTTTTCCTCTTCTTCGACATGATTTTTTTGGCATGATTTTTATTTTTTAATAAATTTGGGTAATTGTCTTTTTTTGTCACTTTTTTTTTAGCTGGACATTATTTTTAACAAAGGCATATGAGTAAATTTATATATAAAAAAAAACTTATTTTTTTCCATCCTTCCATTTTTCCACCCCCAACCAAACACAAATGAGGGAAATTAAAATCTCTTTTATCCTCCCACTTTTTTATCCATTCCTCATTTTCACTCCTTCAACCAAATGGACCCTATGTTTTATTCTCTAATTCTCTCATAAAAGAAGAATTTTAGTTTGATTTCCACTCTTCTCTTTATCGAAAGGGGAAAAAAAGATAGAAAGACCAAAAATAAAATAAAAAAACAACAACAATAACGGCAACATTCAAAAGACTTTGATTAAGCGTGCATTTGGCTAGAAATTATTTTGCGTTTTGCGTTTTTGGCTAGGTCCCACGACACTGTTCACGACCCAGCCAAACTTGTGAAAAACACACATAAGTAGTAAATCTGGGTCCCACAACACTATTAATTGTTTAAAAATTATTTCGTTATAATGTTTTCAGCAATAAGTTTTCAGTTTTTAACAAAATAAGCAGTATCCAAATAGATTCTCAGTGCGTGTTTGGCAAAAATTATTTTTGCCAACTTATTTTACTATTCAGCTTATTTTTGCTACTATTCATTGGCCCCACTACACTTTTTGGTACTATTCATAGGTCTCACAATATTATTTCGTTATAGTGTTTTTAGCAATAAGTTTTCAGTTTTTAACAAAATAAGCGGTATCCAAATAGACTCTCAGTGCGTGTTTGGCAAAAATTATTTTTGCCAACTTATTTTACTATTCAGCTTATTTTTGCTACTATTCATTGGTCCCACTACACTTTTTGGTACTATTCATGGTCTCACAGCACTATTTTAACCAACTTTTATCTTTATCTACAATACTTTCGGCAAAAAATTTTTAGTTTCAGCAAAATAAACGGATCCCAAACAGACCCTAAGTTATGGAAATTAATTAGTAACATTGATTTAATCGGAAGAACTGAGGCTTAATGAAACAAGCGAATTTATATTTAATTTTGACTAAATTATGTGTTTGACCCCTTAAAATTTGTGGGTTTTTTTTATTTTTTTTGTTCCTTACATTTTAAGGTTTTTCATCTTGGTCCCCTTTGAGTTCTTTTATCTTAAATTTTATATTGATAAGATTTGCTTCAAGGGGAAAAAAAAAAAAAAAAAAAAAAAATTTTTTTTTTTTTTTTTACTTTTAATTATTGAAAGTTTAATAATATCTTATCTAAGAGCACAATTTTTCAATAATTAGTGATAACTGTGGGCTCAACCTAGAAATGCGGAGAAATTATTCTTTCCTAAGGATTGTATCATCCCTCCTCTCATAGAAAGTCCCACCTTGTTCCAACAGCTCGATGGGCTTTATACTCGTCCACCATATTCCTTGCCGCCAAGAACACATTGGTGGGCTCAGTAAGGATCCATTCAGCCCAAGCTCAGCTCCTTTGAAACCACATATAAACCAAATGGAGGCAAAGAAATAATCCTCAGTCCCTGCCACAATATGGTAGAAAACATTTTTGACCTGCAAACTCTCCAAATTTGCACCTTTATCTATTCAAGAATCGAGACCTTGGAATACAAAATAGCTTTCCACAATCCTTGCTTTTTGCAGTTATCTTAACATTTATCTTGGGGTTGGAGATCGATGATGAGTGAAAGCCAAATGATAGGCTGATCGAAATTTTTTAGTTGTGAACTAGTGATACTCTCCACACATGGACAGGGTATTTCTCTTTGGAATACACAACTTATTCGAGTTTTTAGGCCATAAAACCATTCTTCCTCCACAATCTAGTATTTAGGTAGTGCAGTGCATGGTTTCAAGACATCTTGTCATATGCCTTAGCTTGCTTATATCGATCGAGTACTAATAGCAAGTGATCCGAACATGTGCCTCAATGAAGCCCTCTTCTGGGTGTTTATTGCACCAGGTATGTGGATATTGGATTCCCATGGAACCCGTGATGTCTTCTAGATGAGAGTCTCCTTAGTTGAAAGCTTCCATTTTAGCCATGTCACCTTTGAGAGGGATTATATGATTGAAATATTGAAGTACTTTAGTTGAATAGCAAGAAACTCATGTAAAATGAAATTACAGTCCATTTATTTAGTTCTTGGGGATCCCCAACCCTAATCCTTCTCAAATGTCATACCCATTTGTTATTTAGAGGCTTTTATAATAATAATAACAATAATAAAGGTCAAAGTTATAAAGTTGTTGTTCTCAACTTCTTAAATTTGAAAAGTTTTTATTATTCGAGTTTTTACCATATCTTTGCAGTGCCTTCTCAATTATTTGTCTTCACGATCGCAACTCACAATTATCATATTTTTTAGACATTGTCTAAATCATGGAAGTCTTATTATTATTGTTTTTTTTTTTTTAATTCAATATATAACATATTATAGAACTTGTTTTCATGCTATAATAGAACTTGTTTTTTCTTTTTTGAATTTGTAGACAGAGTTTGGACATTTTGTTGATTGCATTGATATCAATAAACAATTGGCTTTTGACCATCCTCTGTTGAAAGATCACAAGATCCAGGTATTTAAGCAAAGATTGAAACTATTTATTCCTTTATCTATATCAATAAACAATTTTTTTTTCCAATTGCTTCAGAAATTGTAGTTTGTACTTTTTGAACTTAAAATTATCATAATGATTACTATGTTTGCCATACCTTTTCATTTTAACAAATTCCAATTTGACTAGGGCTTATTATTTAAAGGATTAATTAAGCAAATCAATTATGTAAAAAAAAAAAAAAATACTATTCTTAATCAGAATTTGATTAAAGGCTACATTCTAACCAGAGCAAGAGATGGCAAAATTCAGTTTCATTAACCATGCAATTATATTTCATGACTTATGAATCACTCACTTTTGTATGTTTTTATACTTACATTAGTTTGGGTAAGTAAGTGAAATAACAGTGGACCTATCAATATAAGGAAATATATATTAGAAACATAGAATGATTTAGATATAATAGAACGATAAAAAATAACATATTTTGATAGATTTGTCTTAGCTTGTTAAGAATTTATAGTTGACTCCAAAGGTTTAGGAATAAAGATTTGTTGTTGTTGTTTTTTTTTTTTTTAATTGTAATTTTAATAAGTGGATAGTGGTCGAAAAGGAAGTAGGGTTTGAACTATGAACGTGTGAGATACCACTAAGGATGTCATTACCACAGAGTTATCACTTATTGTTATTATTATTATTATGAAAATATAAAGCTGCAAGTTGGAAAACAAATATTATGTTTTTAGTTTAATTTGAATTTTTTCTTCTTTAGGAAAGACCTCATTTTTCAAAAAGAACAACAAAGAATGCAGGTCTCTCGCGAAATAGACCTTCAATGATTGGTTTACTACAAGATGCTTGTCCGTCAGGAACGGTTCCTATTCGCAGGACAACAAAAGCAGACCTCATAGCAATTAGATCCATGTCAAATAGCATTTATGCTCAAACAACAAAAGTTCCCAATATTCATGTAAGTTCTTTATTATATATTTTGGGATGTATGATGTAATCATAACCATACTTGGTATCATAATTCATTACACAAGTATTATTTTCCCAAAAATAACGTTGACGTCATAATAAGATTTGTGAAAATGGCCATTCAAGCCTCTGCATTAACTAAATGAACCAAATTTGAAATGAAGTTTAAAGTTTGATTAGCTAAATAACCAAGTTTGAATAAAACCAAACTCGACTCAATATATATCCTTAAACCTAATATGTTTAATATTTAATTATATAAATTTAAAGCAAATTTGTCAAAAGATGCATAATTATTTATTGTTTAGAACAATGAAGGTTAATATGGTAGCCAGATTTAGAACTAGGTTCTAGCTTTCTTATGGGGAAAATAAAGTAATGGTGGATCCCATCAAATTGATCTTATTTGTTGGGTTGTACAGCGTGCAATGATCCAAATGCGAACCGCTACATATGAAAGTTATTCTGGCGTTACAGGAAACATCAATGTCTATAATCCTGTTGTTAAGGAGGGAAGCAGCTATGCCGTAATGTATGTCATGAAAGGTGCAAACGAGAACTTGAATTCTATCACAACAGGATGGATGGTAATTTAAATTTATACTTATTTTGTTGATATTCACAGTTTCACACCTTAATCTTTGATGATTGATATAATTGTCCTATCATGAATTTGCAATAAACGATTATCTTTTTCAACGAAGAAAACAAAGAAAAAAGGGTCGTTTTCTTTGATGAATAAGATGTCATTCGTATTATTCATAAAAAAAAAAAGATGTCATTCGTATTGGTTAAAAAAAAGTTCAAGTTCTAAGTATAAATGGAACAACATAACATATTTTTCAAAAGAATAATGTTTTTTACTCCTTGATTACAGGTTTCTCCAGGCATGTATGGTACTGGGGATACTTATTTCTTTACATATTGGACGGTAAGTTTCAATAATATCGTTTTCACACATTTATAATTTATTGTATAAATTTTTCTTCTGGAGTATGTTTGTTTCTTGTTTGCTAGTATTTCAATCAATTGAATTTTTAATAGACAAAATCAATTTAATTTTTAGATACTATAAGTTCTTTTGAAAATTATACGTAACAATGCCTTTGAAAATTACAGACTGATGGTGCTAATAAGACAGGCTGCTTCAACATTGCTTGCCCAGGTTTTGTGCAAGTTGACAAAAGAGTTTATCTTGGGTCACATTTTGTTAATGTATCCATTCCTAATGGTCCTCTATTTGAGATTGGATTATCTATTTCACAGGTAAATCTATCGTTAATTAAATTGCATATTATTTTATTTTGTAATATTAACATTTTATGAATATTAAATTTTGAAAAAAAGTTTGAAAAAGGTGCTTAGAGTTTTGTGACTTTGATCATATACTCTTGTTGTTTTATGTGACAGGCGGAAGATGGCAATTGGTGGCTAACAAAAGATCAAATTAATATTGGATATTTTCCAGCAACGATATTTAATAATTTTGTTGATCCTGAAACTGTTGGTTGGGGAGGGTTCGCTGTTAATCCCCCAAATGGAATTAGCCCACCCATGGGATCCGGAATATTTCCAGACGACAATTATGGACATACAAGTCAATTTAGCCTGATTCAGTATAGAAATAGTTCTGGGGTGCTAGATGGACCTCATAAACACACTTATGATACAATCATTGACAGCCCTAACTGCTATCTCCTAGATTTTCATGGATATATGGGTAAGATCCTGGGATACACCTTCGGGTTTGGTGGACCTGGTGGAGATTGTGGCAATTAAAATATTTTGTACCACGAGTCCAGTGGGTTGCGCTTTTCAATTGAACGGGGCTAGTTCCCATCTCTTCCCTAGTGCCTCGTGTTGTTGAGGCTATGGATCGAGATGGCTCTAGGCCTAGTTCTTTTAATTGTAATCGTGTTCTTTCAGTAATTCAATAAAATAAAGTACTTATTCAGCACACACACACACAAAAAATGTCTTGCAAAATAAATTGGAAATTTATTCCTCAGCTATGATCATTCATGTCAATGACCTTGATTTGTCCTTCCATGTTTAATATTATTAAATTTGATTATGTTTTTGTGTTAAGTTTTCTCAAACACAAAAAAAAAAAATCTTTTAAGTTTCAATTATAATATTTACTTCTATAAATAGCATTGCGTGGATATGGGTTCACTTTGTTATTATTAATAACAATGCATACGATATACGAACATATTAGCACTATAAAAAAAATGCATATGGACAATGCCTGAGATAAAAGCAACCGAGCATATTCTAATCATTATTGTGGCTTATTGTAAGATATAAAAAAAAAAAAAAAAATAGAGTCACTTGATCAAAATTTGGTTTTAAAAATAGAACCATTAAAAGAACTAGAAAGAGGAGGAGTTCATGGTTTTAAGGTTGGACAGGAGTTCAATTGGAGTTCAAAATGTGATGACATAATAATTTTTTTAAGTTTTAAACTAGTTGCAAACAAAAAGTTTAACATAAATTTAATAGACATATACACATTATAATTAAAAAATTTATCTGTTATCAAGAATGAAAAGCAACTTTGTTAAGAACTTAAAATGCAATATAGAGATAATACTCCCAAAATATTAGAAACTGACAATTATTTCCCAAAACTATTTTTTTTAATTCAAATTTTCTCCCCCCAAATCCAATAAAACTTACATATCTATAAATTTATTTTAAAAAATGAAACAAATACATTTTGGACCTAAAAAGCCAAAACCTAACCAAATTAAAAAAAAAAAAAAAAAAAGGGTAAAATATCATTTTCGTCCCTAAAGTATCACAAAATTTCATTTTTTGTCCTTAAACCTTTAGAAGTTCTATTTTCGTTCCTAAACTTTGCAAAATGTTCTGATTTTCTTCCCTCTATCTGTTTCCATTAATTTTTGTCTTAAGTGGTTTGACAGAGTGCTAATCGGCAAAATAGCTTCAATGTCTTGGACGTTTAATCACTCCCTTATAAGGCAAAATTTGTTTATTTGTTACTTTATAGCTTTATTGGAATGTATGGATTTATTGGAGTTGTTGTGCTTACTGTGAAGACTCCATCAGACATTGTTGTTGCAGACTCCATCAGATATTGTATATAAACCGATTTAGTGGTACCTAGTGTCTATTGTTGAAGACTCCATCAGACATTAATGGACCACATGTTGTATTTGAGTAACTTTAATAAATTTAGTTGGCTTGCCACACATGTTAATCAATATGTAACTTTGAGAGAGGCAGAAACCAGCGGTCGATTGGGGTCACCGGTTTGAGGTTTTTAGTGAGTGAGGGTGGTGGGTTTTCATGGTCTAGGGAATTTGGGTTAATGTCAGCATGCCTGAGACTTGGAGATTTTGGTGGGGGTAATTTTGGCCATTTAAAAAATGGTTTGTATTTGCCACGAGTTCATATTTGTTCAAATAAAATAATTTAGTCCAAGTTAGATACCACATCAGCACTCTGCCAAACCATGTAAGACATAAACTAACAGAAACAAATAGAATGACAAAAATTAGAACATTTTGCAAAAGTTAGGGGCAAAAATAGAACTTCTTAAAGTTCAAGAACGAAAAGCGATTTTTTGAGATAGTTTAGGGACGAAAAATGATATTTTACCCAAACAAAAAATCAAAACCAAAAAGAAATCAAATTCACATAAAAATTCAAATTTTATCTCTTTAAAATCCAAAACAGATTAAAAGTGTCTAAAAAATTTATAACACACCAAAATTAAAATGAGACTAAAGCCATGTAATAATCTAGTGTGTTAGAATATAAACTCAAATTCTCACTTCCAAATTAATTAAACATTAACCTAAACTAAATTCAAACCAAATCAGTAAGAGAGGGCTTGAAACATATCTGCAAGTAATAAAACAATTCACTACAAAGGACGATTTTTTTTTTTTTTTTTTCCAAATCCACCAACGAAAACAAAATAATCATAAAGGGAGAAAGTAGTCACCTTTTTTGTTGTAAGAAGAACAAGGAATGAATGGGAGAGGTACATAGAAAGTAATAGAAAACTTATAGAAAAGAAAATGGATAGAAGAAGAGTTGTAAAAAGGAAATTAAGACTTGGAGTAAGAGTAACATTAATGTGAAGAATTGTAGGGAAGACAACTTTTTATCCTTGCTCAGTACTTTTTATCCAAATAGAGAAATCACTTACTTGAGGAGCATGTGCTTTAACATGAAATATAATTTTTTGGTGAAAGGTTAGGAGAACATGCGAGAGAAAAAATTATATTACTTCTAGGAATGTTCCCTTGAGCTTGAAATTAATTTCAATTAGAAATGGGTCGAGTGAGATTCCTTAATCACATAACAAACTATTCATTTATATAAAATGTTTACAAGCTTGTCAAGCTTTATAGAATTTCAATGTGATGATGAGATATTCATTTTAGGAAGAGTATCATCCCATCAAGCTTGAACTTTACTGGGGAGGAGCACTGTTATTGACACTACCAGATTTGTGATAGTGCTCGTGGAGCTAGGGAGCAAGGATGGAGAAGGTGGAGCTGGTGGTTTCTTTTTCATATTTCCTTTTGTTTATTTTTATGACTAGGATCTTAGTCAATAAATTATAAAACATGACAATAATATTAGTTTGGAGAACTACTAGACATTGCTGATGTGGTACTCCATAAGGACTGAATAATTTTTCGAAAGTGAGTGTCTTGCCTCAAACTAGAGGGAGGAGAGTATAAAAATAAAAAACCACTAGGGAGCTTAGTGCAATTTACCTATACGGTAAAACTTGTAAACAATTTATATAAATGAAGAGTTTGTTATTTAATTAAGGAACCTCACTTGACTCATTTCTAATTGAAATTAATTTCAAGCTCATGGGAACATTCTTAGAAGTAATATAATATTTTCACTCATATGTTCTCCTAAATTTTCACCTAAACATTATGTTTCATGTTAAAGCACATGCTCCTCAAGTAAGTGATTTCTCTATTTGGATAAAAAGTACCGAGTAAGACTAAAAAGTTGTCTTCCCCATAATTCTTCACATTACTCGTACTCTTACTCCAACTCTTAATTTTCTTTTTATAATCGTAGGGGATCCAAACAAGGAAACCGACCCTCAAAATGAGTTTGGGCTTAGATGGAGGCTTGTTACAATTAATTTGTAGAGGTGGTTGTCTAAGATCAACTTTTAAAACCTTTACTAGCTTCAGATTAACAATAAACAACGAGAAGGAGAAGAAATGATAATATAGTTCAAGTGTAAATAGATTTTATTGGTTTAAACTTCTTCCTCGGGTTGGCCGAGAAATAAAATTCTTTTACTTTTGGCTTCTCAATTTTACAAGGATGGTTCTCTTTCTTATAGTTTTCTCTCCTTTTTTAGGATCCCCTAGCTTGGAGGAGCTTCCTTCCCTTATATAGTTGCTAGGGTTGCATCCCAACCTCCCACTAGGACCGTTAAAGATCCCTACCGGGATACTTGTCCCATCATTGTCTTGCTAGTGACGGTAGAGCAGGTTGCAAGTTGTAAGCTGTAAGTGCACTGTTCAGGGGTCATATTGCCATTAAATGTGATAGACTGAGTTGGTATGATGCGTTTAATACGGAGATGATGGATGTTTTATTAGAAAGCTTCCTCTTTTCCCTACCAACATGCTTCTGCTTTCTTCCTCAAGCTTCTATCTTACCAGTTCTTGGATGGGACCTTGGTCCCCCAAATTGAGCCTGCTCCTCAGGCTCTTCGGGCTGAGTGCTTCCCTCGGTCTCTCGGGGGAGCATGCTCCTCAGGCTAAGGACTTCCCTTTGTCTTAGTTATTTAGATAAAATTTGAATTTTTACATGGATTTGTTTTCTTTTTGGTTTTGATTTTTTGTTTGGGTAAAATATAATTTTGGTCCCTAAACTATTACTAAAAATCTTTTTTCGTCCTTGAAATTTTAGAAGTTCTATTCTTGTCCCTAAATTTTGCAAAACATTCTAACTTTCATCCCTCCGTTTGTTTCCGTTAGTTTATGTCTTACATGGCTTAGAGGAGTGCTGATGTGGTATCTAACTTGGACTAAATTATTTTATTTAAACAAATATGAACACGTGGCAAAGACTTACAGACACAGATGAGAACCATTTTTTAAATGGCCAAAATTACCCCCACCAGAATATCCAAGTCTCAGGCATGCTGGCGTTAACTCAAAGTTCCTTGACCAAGAAAGGCCACCACCCTCATTGAAAACCTCAAACCGGCGACTCCAATCGACCGTTAGTTTATGCCTTTGTCGAAGTTACGTAGTAATTAACATGTGCAGCAAGCCAACTAAATTTATTAAAGTCACTCAAACACAATACGTGGTTCGTTAATGTCTAATGAAGCCTTCAACAATAGACACTGGATTTTATGAGAGAGACTTCCAAGCATTTAAGTGCTTGACATAGGCCTTATTTATTGCTTTAACATCATTCTTAGGATCCAGCTTGTGATTGGAAAGATGGCTTGATTCCTTAGCCTCCAAATTAGGGGCAAAACTACAAACAACGGGCTTGGGAGGGCCAATTCCTATTTTGTAGGCTATATCTTAACAAATGTTTAATAGTTATAAATATTATAAAGGATTAAAAAAAAAAAATTGGGAGGCCATGGCTCCCACACCCCTTGGTTGTAGTTTTGCCCCTAATTTGGAGGCTAAGGAATCATGTCATCTTTCCAATCACAAGCTGGATCCTAAGAAAGATGTTAAAGCAATAAATAAGGCCCGGCCATGTCGAGCACTTAAATGCTTGGAGTTTGCCGCAGCAATGTCTAATGGAGTCGACACAATAAGCACAGCAACCCCAATAAATCCATACATTCCAATAAAGCTATGAAGCAACAAATAAACAAATTTTACCTTATAAGGGAGAGATTAATCTAGGACATTAAAGCTATTTTGCTGATTTTGGTTGCCGATTGGGCTGTTGTTGGGGGGGATTCATAGAAAATGAGGATTTCACAGATGGATTGGAGTGAAGGGTAATTTTGGTCTTTTAAAAAAATGTTCCCACGTGTTCCAATAAGTCTTTGACACATGTCCATATTTGTTTAAATAAAAAAATTTAGTTCAAATCAGATACCACATTAGCACTTTGTCAAGCCACGTAAGACAAAAATTAACGGACACAGATAGAGAGACGAAAATTAGAACGTTTGGCAAAGTTTAGGGACGAAAACAAAACTTCTGAAAGTTCAAGGACGAAAAGTGAATTTTTGTGATAGTTTAGGGACGAAAATGATATTTTACCTTTATTTATTTTTTATTATTTGGTTAGGTTTTGACTTTTTGGGTCCTAAAAGTATTTGTTCCATTTTTTAAAATAAATGTATAGATGTAATTTATATTGGATTTAGGTAGAGAAAATTTGAATTAAAAAAAAAATTTTTGGGAAATATTTGTAAGTTTCTAATATTTTGGAAATATTTTCTTTACATTTCATTTTAAGTTCTTAAGAAAATTTCTTTTCATTTTTTATATCAGATAATTTTTTTTTAATTATAATGAGTATATGTGTATTAAATTTATGTTAAACTTTTTGTTAGCAACTAGTTAAAATAATTATTATGTAATCAAATTCTAACCTCCAATTAAACTCCTGTCCAATCTTAAAACCATGAACCCCTCATCTTTCTAGTTCTTTTAATGATTCTATTTTTAATACCATATTTTGATCAAGTGACTAATCAAATTTAATAATATCAAGCATGGAAGGACAAATCAAGGTCATTGACAAGAATGGTCATAGCTGAATGAATAAATTTCCAATTTATTTTGCAAGACATTTTTTTGTGTGTGTGCTGAATAAGTACTTTATTTTATTGAATTACTGAAAAGAACACGATTACAATCAAAAGAACCATACCTAGAGCCATCTCGATCCATAGCCTCAACAACACGAGGCACTGGGAAGAGATGGGAACTAGCCCTGTCCAATTGAAAAGCTTAGCCCACTGGACTCATGGTACAAAATATTTTAAATGCCACAATCTCCACCAGGTCCACCAAACCCAAAGGTGTATCCCTCGTGCTCACCTATATATCCATGAAAATCTATGAGATAGCAGTTAGGGCTATCAATGATTGTATCATAGGTATATTTATGAGGTCCATCTAGCACCCCAGAACTATTTCTATATTGGATTGCTCTAAATTGACTTGTATGTTTATAATTGTCATCTGGAAATATTCCAGATCCCATGGGTGGGCTAATTCCATTTGGGGGACTAACAACGATCCCTCCCCAACCAACAGTTTCGGGATCAACAAAATTATTAAATATCTTTGCTGGAAAATATCCAATATTAATTTGATCTTTTGTTACCCACCAATTGCCATCTTCCGCCTGTCAATCACATAAAACAACAAAAATATATGATCAAAGTCACAAAACTCTAAGCACCTTTTGCAAACTTTGTTTCAAAATTTAATATACATATAATGTTAATATTACAAAATAAAATAATATGCAGTTTAATTAACGATAGATTTACCTTTGAAATAGAGAGTCCAATCTCAAATTGAGGACCATTAGGAATGAATACATTACTTATAGGTGACCCGGAATAAACTCTTTTGTCAACTTGCACAAAACCAGGGCAAGCAATGTTGAAACAGCCTGTCTTTTGAGAACCATCTGTCTGTAATTTTCAAAGGCTTTGTTACGTATAATTTTCAAAAGAACTTGTAGTATACACAAATTTAATGGATTGAAACACTAGCAAACAAGAAACATACATACACCACAAGAAAAAAGTTAGATAATAAATTATAAATGTGTGAAAACGATAGAATAGAAACATACCGTCCAAAATGTAAAGAAATAAGAATACGGAGTACCCTTGTACGTACTTGGGGAAACCTGTTTGAATCAAGGAGTAAAAAACATTATTCTTTTGGAAAATCTGTTATGCTGGCCCATTTGTATTTGATTATCAATCTTATAATAACTGTTTCTTTACTAATTCATTTCTCTCATTTTGTACCCATGGACATTAGAACTTGAAATTTTATAACCAATATGAATGACATCTTATTCATCAAAGAAAACGACCCTTTTTTCTTCATTGAAAATGGCAATCGTTTATTGCAAATTCATGATTGGACAGTTATATGAATCATCAAAGATTAGGGTGTGAAATTGTGAATATCAACAAAATTAGTACTACCTCCATTTGTCCTCTATTCCATTTTGAGATGTCCCAAAATATTGTCCCATTTCTAAAAATAAAAATTATTAGTTTACTAATGTTCCTATTATACCCCTGTTTTATTTTTAAAACTATTTGAAAAGAAAACTAACTAATATTTAAAAAAATCAATTTAATTGGGGTACCCTTTTAGTTGCCTCATTAAGAATAATTTTTTTTAAAAAAATTGATAAATTTATTTAAGGATAGTTTTGTAAACTTATATATTTTTATAAGACAGACAAATCAATAAATGATGTTCTCTTAAAAAATTTGTCTTTTCAAACATGACAAACAAATTGGGATGAAAAGAGTATAAATTTAAAGAGAGATGCTACGTCTACACAATATTTTTACAACAAATCACAGGTGGTTAGTTGTTATTAGTTCAAATTTGAAACTAACACTAATATTACTTTTTTGCCTCAACAATAACAACTAGTAACAACCTGTCACTTAAGATTTGTTGTAAAAATGTTGTAAAATTGTTGTAGACATAACATTTCCCAAATTTAAATTACCATCCATCCTGTTGTGATAGAATTCAACTTTTCGTCTGCGCCATTCATGACATAAATTACGGCATAGCTGCTTCCCTCCTTAACTACAGGATTATAGACATTGATGTTTCCTTTAACGCCATGGTAACTGTGAAATTCACCGGTTCGCATTTGGATAACTACACGATGTACAACCCAACAAATAAGATCAATTTGATGGGATCTGCCATTACTTTTTTTTTTTTCCCATTAAAAAAGAAAACTAGAACTTAGCTCTAAATTTGGCTACCATATTAACCTTCATTGTTCTAAATAATAAATAATTATACATCTTTTGACAAATTTGCTTTAAATTTATGTACTTAAATATTAAAAATATTAGGTTTAAGGATCACAAATATATTAAGTCAAGTTTTGCTTTATGGAAAATACTAACGGATGCTTTTAGGGCAAGGGTTAACAATCTATTTAAAAAAAGTTTTTATGGGAAAAGGGAAAAAAAAAAGTTATTAATGTTTTGACAGCTTTTTCTATTTCCTATAAAAGTGGTGTCAAAACTTTCTTAAAATAGATTGTTAACCATTCTTCTAAGGACACCCGTTCGCATGACCTTTGTTTTATTCAAACTTGGTCAATTAGCTCATGAAACTTTAAACTTCATTTCAAATTATATTTCATTTAGTTAATGCAGAGGTTTGAATGGCCATTTTTACAAAGATTATTATGATGTTAACATTATATTTTTGGATAAATAATACTTGTGTAATGTATTATGATACCAAATACGCTATGATTACGTCCTACATCCCAAAATATATAATAAAGAACTAACATGAATATTGGGAACTTTTGTTGTTTGAGGATAAATGTTACTTGACATTGACCTAATTGCTATGAGGTCTGATTTTGTTGTCCTGCGAATAGGAACTGTTCCTGACGGACAAGCATCTTGTTGTAAACCAATCATTGAAGGTCTATTTCGCAAGAGACCTGAATTCTTTGTTGTTCTTTTTGAAAAATGAGGTCTTGACTGAAAATGCAAAAGTTCAAATTAAACTATAAAACATAATATTTGTTTTCCAACTTGCAAATTTATATTTTCATAATAATAATAATAATAATAATAAGTGATAGCTCTATGGTAATGACATCCTTTTTGGTATCTCACATGTTTGTGGTTCAAACCCTACTTCCTCTTCCACCACCATCCACTTATTAAAATTACAATTAAAAAAAAAAAAACAACAACAACAACAACAAATCTTTATTCCTAAGTCAAGTATAAATTCTCAACAAGCTAAGACAAATCTATCAAAATATGTTTTGTCGTTCTATTATATCTAAATCATTCTACGTTTCTAATATATATTTCCTTATATTGATAGGTCGACTGTTATTACACTTATTTACCCAAACTAATGTAAGTATAAAAACATACAAAAGTGAGTGATTCATAAGTCATGATATATAATTGCATGGTTAAGGAAACTGAATTTTGCCATCTCTTGCTCTAGTTAGAATGTAGCCTTTAATCAAATTCTGATTAAGAATAGTTTTTTTTTTTTACATGATTGATTTGCTTAATTAATCCTTTAAATAATAAGCCCCAGTCATAATGGAATTTGTTAAAATGACGAGGCATGGCAGAGGCAGACATAGTAATCATTATGATAATTTTCAGTTCAAAAAGTACAAACTACTACAATTTCTAAAGCAATTGGAAAAAAAAAATGTTTATTGATATAGATAAAGGAATAAATAGTTTCAATCTCTGCTTAAGTACCTGGATCTTGTGATCTTTCAACAAAGGATGGTCAAAAGCCAATTGTTTATTGATATCAATGCAGTCAACAATATGTCCAAACTCTGTCTACAAATTCAAAAAAGAAAAAACAAGTTCTATTATAGCATGAAAACAAGTTCTACAACATGTTATATATGAAAAAAAAAAAAAAGGCAATGCTTTCCAAGCAAGCATGGAGACTAATCCATGACACAGACTCACTATTTTACAAGGTCTATAAGGCTCGATATTTTCCAAACAGCTCCTTCATGATGGCGAATGTAGGGAGCAATCCTTCCTTTGTTTGGAGAAGCCTTTTGGCAGCAAGGGATATAATTTTTAGAGGCTCAAAGTGGCGGGTGGGAAATGGTAGAACAATTGGAGTGTACACCCATAAATGGCTCACACACAAGCCAATACCACGAACAGAGGCAACAGTGGAGATGAGAGTTTGTGAACTCATAGACGAAGACACTCGGCAGTGGGACCGTGGGAAGCTTGATGCCATGTTCAGCCAGAGGACGAGGGAGGAGATTCTATCCATACCACTTGACCATTTGCAGTCCCAAGACACGCTTGTATGGATTGAAAACGCGGCCCAAAAATTCTCGGTAAGAACTGCGTACCAAGTTGCGCTTCGCTCCAGTACGCAGTGTTGGGCGGAGCACTCTGGTGCTCGGGAGGATGGGCCAACCTGGAACAAAGTATGGGATCTGAAAGTGCTGCCAAAGGTCAGGATGTTTCTATGGAGAGCTGTTTCGAACTGTCTTCCAACTAGAGACAAGCCGCATCAACGCCGAGTGAATGTGGACACACGGTGCGAATTCTGCCTTCATAATACTGAGACTGTGCACCACATCTTATGGGAATGCCCCTTTGCTCAAAATGTGTGGGCTCTGTTCAGAGGCCGAACCCAAAAGTGCAGCAACGCTGTCAGCGATTTCTTCCTTTTATTTTGGCAAATGCGAAGCACGCTCAGTCAGCAGGAATTGGAGAAATGGGCAGTCACAGCATGGGCGATATGGGCCGCGAGGAACAAGTTTTATTTCCAACACTACCAAACTCACCCAAAGGTGATAGCAGACATGGCGTGTGGACTGCTTGAAGAGTATCAGAGGTTCATGGACACACAGGGACAGGACTAGGCTCCTACGTTTTGGTTCAATGTGTTTGCATGCGCTATGATTCTATAATTTACTGTAGCCATTTCTACTTTGGGCTGCTCCATGGGCCCACCCTTGTATGTATTTCTTTACCATATAAATGCAATTCTATCGTCTTGGTTTCAAAAAGAAAAGAAAAGAATACGGAGTACCCTTGTTACTTGTACGTACTTGGGGAAACCTGTTTGAATCAAGGAGTAAAAAACATTATTCTTTTGGAAAATCTGTTATGCTGGCCCATTTGTATTTGATTATCAATCTTATAATAACTGTTTCTTTACTAATTCATTTCTCTCATTTTGTACCCATGGACATTAGAACTCGAAATTTTATAACCAATATGAATGACATCTTATTCATCAAAGAAAACGACCCTTTTTTCTTCATTGAAAATGGCAATCGTTTATTGCAAATTCATGATTGGACAGTTATATGAATCATCAAAGATTAGGGTGTGAAATTGTGAATATCAACAAAATTAGTACTACCTCCATTTGTCCTCTATTCCATTTTGGGATGTCCCAAAATATTGTCCCATTTTTAAAAATAAAAATTATTAGTTTACTAATGTTCCTATTATACCCCTGTTTTATTTTTAAAACTATTTGAAAAGAAAACTAACTAATATTTAAAAAAATCAATTTAATTGGGGTACCTTTTTAGTTGCCTCATTAAGAATAACTCTTTTTTTAAAAATTGATAAATTTATTTAAGGATAGTTTTGTAAACTTATATATTTTTATAAGACAGACAAATCAATAAATGATGTTCCCTTAAAAAATTTGACTTTTCAAACATGACAAACAAATTGGGATGAAAAGAGTATAAATTTAAAGAGAGATGCTACGTCTACAATATTTTTATAACAAATCACAGGTGGTTAGTTGTTATTAGTTTAAATTTGAAACTAACACTAAGATTACTTTTTTGCCTCAACAATAACAACTAGTAACAACCTGCCACTTAGGATTTGTTGTAAAAATGTTGTAAAATTATTATAGACATAACATTTCCCAAATTTAAATTACCATCCATCCTGTTGTGATAGAATTCAACTTTTCGTCTGCGCCATTCATGACATAAATTACGGCATAGCTGCTTCCCTCCTTAACTACAGGATTATAGACATTGATGTTTCCTTTAACGCCATTGTAACTGTGAAATTCACCGGTTCACATTTGGATAACTGCACGCTGTACAACCCAACAAATAAGATCAATTTGATGGGATCTGCCATTACTTTTTTTTTCCCATTAAAAAAGAAAACTAGAACTTAGCTCTAAATTTGGCTACCATATTAACCTTCATTGTTCTAAATAATAAATAATTATACATCTTTTGACAAATTTGCTTTAAATTTATGTACTTAAATATTAAAAATATTAGGTTTAAGGATCACAAATATATTAAGTCAAGTTTTGTTTTATGGAAAATACTAACGGATACTTTTAGGGCAATGGTTAACAATCTATTTAAAAAAAGTTTTTATAGGAAAAGGGAAAAAAAAAGTTATTAATGTTTTGACAGCTTTTTCCATTTCCTATAAAAGTGGTGTCAAAACTTTCTTAAAATAGATTGTTAACCATTCCTCTAAGGACACCCGTTAGCATGACCTTTGTTTTATTCAAACTTGGTCAATTAGCTCATGAAACTTTAAACTTCATTTCAAATTATATTTCATTTAGTTAATGCAGAGGTTTGAATGGCCATTTTTACAAAGATTATTATGATGTTAACATTATATTTTTGGATAAATAATACTTGTGTAATGTATTATGATACCAAGTATGCTATGATTACGTCCTACATCCCAAAATATATAATAAAGAACTTACATGAATATTGGGAACTTTTGTTGTTTGAGGATAAATGTTATTTGACATTGACCTAATTGCTATGAGGTCTGATTTTGTTGTCCTGCGAATAGGAACTGTTCCTGATGGACAAGCATCTTGTTGTAAACCAATCATTGAAGGTCTATTTCGCAAGAGACCTGAATTCTTTGTTGTTCTTTTTGAAAAATGAGGTCTTTACTGAAAAAGCAAAAGTTCAAATTAAACTATAAAACATAATATTTGTTTTCCAACTTGCAGATTTATATTTTCATAATAATAATAATAATAATAATAATAATAATAAGTGATAGTTCTATGGTAATGACATCCTTTTTGGTATCTCACATGTTTGTGGTTCAAACCCTACTTCCTCTTCCACCACCATTCACTTATTAAAATTACAATTTAAAAAAAAAAAAAAAAAACAACAACAACAAATCTTTATTCCTAAGTCAAGTATAAATTCTCAACAAGCTAAGACAAATCTATCAAAATATGTTTTGTCGTTCTATTATATCTAAATTCATTCTACGTTTCTAATATATATTTCCTTATATTGATAGGTCGACTGTTATTACACTTATTTACCCAAACTAATGTAAGTATAAAAACATACAAAAGTGAGTGATTCATAAGTCATGATATATAATTGCATGGTTAAGGAAACTGAATTTTGCCATCTCTTGCTCTAGTTAGAATGTAGCCTTTAATCAAATTCTGATTAAGAATAGTTTTTTTTTTTTTTTTTTACATAATTGATTTGCTTAATTAATCCTTTAAATAATAAGGCCCAGTCATAATGGAATTTGTTAAAATGACGAGGCATGGCAGAGGCAGACATAGTAATCATTATGATAATTTTCAGTTCAAAAAGTACAAACTACTACAATTTCTAAAGCAATTGGAAAAAAAAAATGTTTATTGATATAGATAAAAAAATAAATAGTTTCAATCTCTGCTTAAGTACCTGGATCTTGTGATCTTTCAACAAAGAATGGTCAAAAGCCAATTGTTTATTGATATCAATGCAGTCAACAATATGTCCAAACTCTGTCTACAAATTCAAAAAAGAAAAAACAAGTTCTATTATAGCATGAAAACAAGTTCTACAACATGTTATATATGAAAAAAAAAAAAACAATAATAATAATAATAATAATAATAAGACTTCCATGATTTAGACAATGTCTAAAAAATATGATGTTTGTGAGTTGCGATTGTGAAGATAGATAATTGAGAAGGCACTGCAAAGATATTTGGTAAAAACTCGAATAATAAAAACTTTTCAAATTTAAGAAGTTGAGAACAACAAACTTTATAACTTTGACCTTTTTTATTATTATTATTATTATATTATTATTATTATTATTATAAAAAGCCTCTAAATAACAAATGGGTATGACATTTGAGAAGGATTAGGGTTGAGGATCCCCAAGAACTAAATAAATGGACTGTAATTTCATTTTACATGAGTTTCTTTCTATTCAACTAAAATACTTCAATCATATACTTACTAGTTCCATAATCGTTCTCAAAGGTGACATGGCTAAAATGGAAGCTTTCAAGTAACTTGGGGAGACTCTCATCTAGAAGACATCATGGGTTCCATGGGAATCCACATACTTGGTGCTGTAAACACCCAGGAGAGGGCTTCATTGAGGCACATGTTCGGATCACTTGCTGTTAGTACTCGATCGATATAAGCAAGCTAAGGCATATGATAAGATGCCTTGAAACCATGCACTACACTACCTAAATGTTAGATTATGGAGGAAGAATGGTTTTACAGCCTAAAAACTCGAATAAGTTGTGTATTCCAAAGAAAAATACCCTGTCCATGTGTGGAGAGTATCACTAGTTCACAACTAAGAAATTTCAATCAGCCTATCATTTGGCTTTCACTCATCATCGATCTCCAACCTCACCAAGATGAATGTTAAGATAACTGCGAAAAGCAAGGATTGTGGGAAGCTATTTGGTATTCAGTATTCTGCCAACAAAACTCGCATTGGCTTCAAGACATGCGGTCAAAAATGTTTTTCTACCATATTTGTGGTAGGGTCTAAGGAGGATTATTTCTTTGCCTGCATTTGGTTTATTTGGTTTCAAAGGAATTGAGCTTGGGCTAAAGGGATCCTTACTGAGCCCACCAATGTGTTCTTGGCGGCATGGAATATGGTGGACAAGTATAAAGCCCATCGAGTTGTTGGAACAGGGTCTCGCTCAAGCCAAGAGGTGTGGGGCTTTCTATGAGAGGAGGGATGATTCAATCCTTAGGAAAGAATAATTTCTCTGCATTTCTAGGTTGAGCCTATAGTAAGCACTAATTATTGAAAAATTGTGCTCTTAGATAAGGTATTATTAAAATTTCAATAATTAAAAGTTAGCAGAATTTATGATTTATGCAGTGTCAAATATTTAACACTAAATTACCTTTTTTTCCCCTTGAAGCAAATCTTATCTTTATAAAATTTATGATAAAAGAACTCAGAGGGGACCAAGATGAAGAACCTTAAAATGTAATGAACCAAATTGAAAAAAAAAAAAAAAACCACAAAGTTTAAGGGGTCAAACACATAATTTAGTCAAAATTAAATATAAATTCACTCGTTTCATTAAGGCTCAGTTCTTCCGATTAAATCAATGTTAGTAATAAATCTCATAACTTAATCAAAGTCTTTTGAATGTTGTTGTTGTTGTTGTCACTGTTGTTCTGTCTTTCTATCTTCTTCCCCCTTTCAATAAAGAGGAGAGTGGAAATCAAACCCAAAATTTTCTTTTATGAGAGAATTGGAGAATAAAACATAGGGTTCGTTTGGTTGTTGGATTGAAAATGTGGGAGGATAGAAAATGAGGAATGGATAGAAAAGTGAGAAGATAAAAGAGATTTCAATTTCCCTATTTTGTGTTTGGTTGGGGGTGGAAAAATGGAGGGATGAAAAAAATAATTTTTTTAATAAATTTACTCATATGCCTTTATTAAAAATAATTCCCAAATAAAAAAAATGTGACAGAAAAAGGCAATTACCCAAATTTACTAAAAAAGAAAAATGATGCCCAAATAATCACGTCGAAGAAGAGAAAAAAAAAAGAAAATGAAAAAAAAAGCACCCATAACAACTTGTATGCTATATCACACCAAAAAAGGAAAAAAAAGAAAAGCAAACAAGTCTATCATGCCCAAGAAAGCAAAATAAAAAAGGAAAGCAAAAAAAAAAATAAATAAATAAAAAGAAAGAAGCAACCAACAAGTCAATCACGCCTAAGAAAGCAAAGAGAAAAGAAAAAAAAAAGAGAGAGAGAAGAAGCTATTAATAGGACCAGTAAAAGGAGGAAAGGGGGGTAGTTTAGTCATTGACTGCAATTATTCTTCTCCCTTCTATTTTCTCCCCAAATTAGAGAGAGAAAATTTTGGTGGGGCAGGGTAGAAAACACCTGCGCCTCACCAATTTTCAATTCTCTCATTTTCTCTAACCAAACACTCATAAAATTTGTTTTCACTCCTTTATTTTCTATCCTCCATGTTTCATCCCAACCAAACGGACCCTTAATCTCAATACTTTGGAGTATTAGATCTTACTCAAATGAACAATCAATTGATAATAACAATAAGAAGAACATATAATTTCTAAATGGAATGTTTAAATATCATTGCACTGAATACGCTTGAAGTATTATAGTATTACAATATATAAAGATTCAAAACAAACATGAGTTTGAGTTAGTCTAAAACCTAAATGCTTTTAATAGGAGGTTTGTTTATGAGCTTTAGTTGTCTTTCTAACTCCAATTCTTCTTCTTTGGATATAATTTGGGTTCCATTCACCTGATAGATACTCGTCAAACACAAACACAAAACTACAATTAAGATCATTCTTTCAAAATCCAATACCTTACTAATTGGATGTAAGTATATATATTGGATTAGTATTCTTGGAGGCTATTTATGTAGGAGTGATGGTGAGTTGAAGATAAGTATAATTAAGGTCTCATTATGGAAAGCAACTAAGTTTGTTTTATTTATTTATTGATATTATTATTATTATTATTAGTTGGGAGATGGGCGAATTTGAATTTTAGATGTCTCTAGTGAAAACATTAGGAGAAAAAGATGGATTAATCTTTTCTTTTTCTTTTTCTTTTTAATTTTTTTTTAATCTTCACATTACCATCTTCGTTGGATACGCCAACTAATTTTTATTCTTATTTTGTAAGGTCTTGTTATGGAAAGACAATGACACTCTTGATACCGGCCAAGCATGTTAAATAGTGTTAGTATTTACACATTGCATTATGAAATTTTTGAATGTACGTTTTGCACCCTAAGTAATAACATTTGTTACACTTTGAATCCCAACGTTAAGTTTGCTGTTAACTTGGACGAAAATTCAAAATTGAGGGTGTAAAGTGTAATTATGAGTATAGTTTATGATGGTGAAGTGTAATTTATATTTTGTTTTTAAAGAATTGAAAAGAGGGGGCAATTAGGTCTTTACACATTGTGCCAATATTTACCCATCCAAGTTAATAGCAAACTTGATGTCGGGGTGCAAAACGTTACAATGATCATAGTTTAGGGGTACAAAATATGCATTCAAAAATTTTAGGGTGCAAAATGTAATCGGAGATATAGTTTTGGGTCATAAAGTGTAATTTCTCTTAATATTTAACACATTGATAAAGAAAAAGATTGATTGGTTTACTATTTGCAACTATCTACAATACCCTCATTTTTTTTAATAACTCGATAGTTGAAGGAGAGAAAATTTGAATCCTAAACACATCTCCGTTGGAAAAGCAAAGGAAAAAATGGATTGATCTTTTACTATTATTATCTTCATCTTACCATCTTTATTGGAAACACCAACTGTTGGGTTAAAATAGATTGACCCCCGTTAATTAATTTAATTATCCAAGTTAATTAATTAGGTCAGATTACATGCAAATCGTGGAGACACTAACAAATCACAAAATAAACTAAATGCAGCGGAAAATAAATTAACACGGTGATTTGTTGACAAATTGGGAAAACCTCTTGTAAGGCAAAAACCCCCCACCGAGTGAATTTAAGGTCACTATTCACAAGTATGAGGAATTTAAGGTCACTAATCAATAATCAAGAAATTACAAGTATGAGGAATTTTACCACTATCCTGGTTTATTTGCAAAATACTAACCTATAGTTAAACATTTGCTCCAATACCTAATTGGAGTTGATCTTGTAGCAACCTTCTTTTTTTTGTTGCACAAATCTCCAATTTGTAACTTATAACTCCTTTGCACGAATCCCAATAAATGACTAACTATAACAACTTGATTGATTGTTATTGGCTGCAAAGTTCTTCACTTCATAAACGATGTAGATAAGGAAGCACTTAGTTACAAAACCTTAAGGTGCACAAACACAGTAGCTTCTCACAAAGTATATAAGTTCTAAGTCTATGTTTTCGTACTTGATAACTTTTAAAATAAGCCTTATATATAATTAGGGTTGTACGAAGAGAAACTCTAATCATTCAAGTTATCATGGGCCGATATTTAGATCTGAAATTTATGAAATTGTAGTTCTCGATAGATTGAGCATATGTCGAGCTTCTCCATTAATCTTCAATAGCAGGATCTGTCGAGCTTGTGTCGAGTCTTAATTAAACGGTCTTTTGCACTTGTTTCTTGGATCGACCTTCATGTTAATGATACCACTTGGTATGTTTGAATAACATGCTCCTTGATACATTAATCCCAACTTAGATCTACTCAATTACAAGTGCATTTTGTCAAAAGATTAGCTAATTACATAGAAAATATGACCCTAGCAACAATAACAGTGCTCCTCCCCAGTATAGTTCAAGCTTGATGGGACATTACTCTTCCTAAAATGAATATCCCATCATCACATAACACCAACCAATTTTTATCTTTTAATTTATTTTATAAGGTCTCGTTATGGAAAGCCAACAACGCTAAGCATGTTAAATATTTTTAATATTTATCAAATGAAAAAGAAAAAGATGGATTAATTTACTATTTGCAACTATCTACAATGCCCTCATTATTTTTTTATAACTCAATAATTAGAGGAGAGAGAATTTAAACCTTGGACACATCTTCATTGGAATGCCAGGAGGAAAAGATGGATTGATCTTTTATTTTATTTTATCTTCATATTTTTAGCTCTATTGGAAACTCCAGCCAAGTTTATTTATTTGTTGAGTCTGAATTTGGTAAGGATGAGGTGTAAAAGTAAAACTCATATTTTACACAATCCAATAAAAAATTGACACAATAGCTTTTCACTTAAAATTCAATAAATCCTATCACACATAATAACATCTCAATAAACTCACAATTAAAATTGGATTTTCAAATGGGTAATAGAATTCATTAAGTGTGGTTGTGCCTGTTCTTTAATATGTAACATGATGATATGGCATGTTGGAATTGGAAAAAAAAAAAAAAAAGAAAAGCAAACAAGTCTATCATGCCCAAGAAAGCAAAATAAAAAAGGAAAGCAAAAAAAAAAAAATAAATAAATAAATAAAAAGAAAGAAGCAACCAACAAGTCAATCACGCCCAAGAAAGCAAAAAGAAAAGAAAAGAAAAAGAGAGAGAGAGAGAAGAAGCTATTAATAGGACCAGTAAAAGGAGGAAAGGGGGGTAGTTTAGTCATTGACTGCAATTATTCTTCTCCCTTCTATTTTCTCCCCAAATTAGAGTAAGAAAATTTTGGTGGGGCAGGGTAGAAAACACCTGCGTCTCACCAATTTTCAATTCTCTCATTTTCTCTAACCAAACACTCATAAAATTTGTTTTCACTCCTTTATTTTCTATCCTCCATGTTTCATCCCAACCAAACGGACCCTTAATCTCAATACTTTGGAGCATTAGATCTTACTCAAATGAACAATCAATTGATAATAACAATAAGAAGAACATATAATTTCTAAATGGAATGTTTAAATATCATTGCATTGAATACGCTTGAAGTATTATAGTATTACAATATATAAAGATTCAAAACAAACATGAGTTTGAGTTAGTCTAAAACCTGAATGCTTTTAATAGGAGGTTTGTTTATGAGCTTTAGTTGTCTTTCTAACTCCAATTCTTCTTCTTTGGATATAATTCGGGTTCCATTCACCTGATAGATACTCGTCAAACACAAACACAAAACTACAATTAAGATCATTCTTTCAAAATCCAATACCTTACTAATTGGATGTAAGTATATATATTGGATTAGTATTCTTGGAGGCTATTTATGTAGGAGTGATGGTGAGTTGAAGATAAGTATAATTAAGGTCTCATTATGGAAAGCAACTAAGTTTGTTTTATTTATTTATTGATATTATTATTATTATTATTAGTTGGGAGATGGGCGAATTTGAATTTTAGATGTCTCTAGTGAAAACATTAGGAGAAAAAGATGGATTAATCTTTTCTTTTTCTTTTTCTTTTTAATTTTTTTTTAATCTTCACATTACCATCTTCGTTGGATACGCCAACCAATTTTTATTCTTATTTTGTAAGGTCTTGTTATGGAAAGACAATGACACTCTTGATACCGGCCAAGCATGTTAAATAGTGTTAGTATTTACACATTGCATTATGAAATTTTTGAATGTAAGTTTTGCACCCTAAGTAATAACATTTGTTATTTGCATCCCAACGTTAAGTTTGCTGTTAACTTGGACGAAAATTCAAAATTGAGGGTGTAAAGTGTAATTATGAGTATAGTTTATGATGGTGAAGTGTAATTTATATTTTGTTTTTAAAGAATTGAAAAGAGGGGGCAATTAGGTCTTTACACATTGTGCCAATATTTACCCATCCAAGTTAATAGCAAACTTGATGTCGGGGTGCAAAACGTTACAATGATCATAGTTTAGGGGTACAAAATATGCATTCAAAAATTTTAGGGTGCAAAATGTAATCGGAGATATAGTTTTGAGTCATAAAGTGTAATTTCTCTTAATATTTATCACATTGATAAAGAAAAAGATTGATTGGTTTACTATTTGCAACTATCTACAATACCCTCATTTTTTTTAATAACTCGATAGTTGAAGGAGAGAAAATTTGAATCCTAAACACATCTCCGTTGGAAAAGCAGAGGAAAAAATGGATTGATCTTTTACTATTATTATCTTCATCTTACCATCTTTATTGGAAACACCAACTGTTGGGTTAAAATAGATTGATCCCGGTTAATTAATTTAATTATCCAAGTTAATTAATTAGATCAAATTACATGCAAATTGTGGAGATACTAACAAATCACAAAATAAACTAAATGCAGTGGAAAATAAATTAACACGGTGATTTGTTGACAAATTGGGAAAATCTCTTGTAAGGCAAAAACCCCCACCGAGTGAATTTAAGGTCACTATTCACAAGTATGAGGAATTTAAGGTCACTAATCAATAATCAAGAAATTACAAGTATGAGAAATTTTACCACTATTCTGGTCTATTTGCAAAATACTAACCTATAGTTGAACATTTGCTCCAATACCTAATTGGAGTTGATCTTGTAGCAACCTTCTTTCTTTTGTTGCACAAATTTCCAATTTGTAACTTATAACTCCTTTGCACGAATCCCAATAAATGACTAAGTCTAACAACTTGATTGATTGTTATTGGCTGCAAAGTTCTTCACTTCATAAACAATGTAGATAAGAAAGCACTTAGTTACAAAACCTTAAGGTGCACAAACGCAGTAGCTTCTCACAAAGTATATAAGTTCTAAGTCTATGTTTCCGTACTTGATAACTTTTAAAATAAGCCTTATATATAATTAGGGTTGTAAGAAGAGAAACTCTAATCATTCAAGTTATCATGGGCCGATTTTTAGATCTGAAATTTATGAAATTGTAGTTCTCGATAGATTGAGCATATGTCAAGCTTCTCCATTAATCTTCAATAGTAGGATCTGTCGAGCTTGTGTCGAGACTTAATTAAACGGTCTTTTGCACTTGTTTCTTGGATCGACCTTCATGTTAATGATACCACTTGGTATGTTTGAATAACATGCTCCTTGATACATTAATCTCAACTTAGATCTACTCAATTACAAGTGCATTTTGTCAAAGGATTAGCTAATTACATAGAAAATATGACCCTAGCAACAATAACAGTGCTCCTCCCCAGTAAAGTTCAAGCTTGATGGGACATTACTCTTCCTAAAATGAATATCCCATCATCACATAACACCAACCAATTTTTATCTTTTAATTTATTTTACAAGGTCTCGTTATGGAAAGCCAACAACGTTGAGCATGTTAAATATTTTTAATATTTATCAAATGAAAAAGAAAAAGATGGATTAATTTACTATTTGCAACTATCTACAATGCCCTCATTTTTTTTTATAACTCAATAATTAGAGGAGAGAGAATTTAAACCTTGGACACATCTTCGTTGGAATGCCAGGAGGAAAACATGGATTGATCTTTTATTTTATTTTATCTTCATATTTTCAGCTCTATTGGAAACTCTAGCCAAGTTTATTTATTTGTTGAGTCTAAATTAGGTAAGGATGAGGTGTAAAAGTAAAACTCATGTTTTACACAATCCAATAAAAAATTGACACAACGGCTTTTCACTTAAAATTCAATAAATCCTATCACACATAATAACATCTCAATAAACTCACAATTAAAATTGGATTTTCAAATGGGTAATAGAATTCATTAAGTGTGGTTGTGCCTGTTCTTTAATATGTAACATGATGATATGGCATGTTGGAATTAGAAGGATAAAACTTGGGTTTTGCACCATATCCTCATAGAATTTAATCTCTTATTTATTTATAAGGTCTCGTTACACAGCTATGGAAAGCCAATTAAGGCCCTTGGCACTAACAAAGCATGTTAAATAGCATTAATATTGACCAAATGAAAATGGGAAAGATCAATTGATTTACTTTTGTACTAACCGCTAATTCGTGCGATGCATGAGATTGTTTTAAATCAAATGCTAACCTGCTCAAATTTAAACATTTCTCTAATAACAACTATTGAAAGCTATATTGGCACTAATATAAGATGAAACATGTAGTTATGATGAAACTGTCAAAATATTACACATAAGATCATTAAAAATGAGATAAATACAAATATTATGAAATAATATATTACAATAATCATAATGTTTTCTTACATTTGGTTTAATAAGTATTACAAAAGAACCAGTAAATAGAATAAAATACCAGTACTAATTATGCTAAGGTGGAAAATGGTACTATCTTTTGCCATATATAAATCCAACATTGGATCCTAAAAGTATTTGTTTCATTTTTTAATAAATTTTTTTGAGAAGTGTTATGTCCACTATATTTTCACAATAAATTCTCAGTGGTAGGTTGTCGTGGGTTTTAAAAATGAATTTGAGATTTAAATTACTTTCTTGTCAATCAATAACAACAAGTAACAACCAACCACTTATGATTTATTGTGAAAATGTTGTTGTAACGTCCCAGCAAGTCAAAAGAAAAAAAAAAAATTTGAGAGTCAGATTTTTAATGGCTCCCACGTGCCTCCCAACTACCCCACCTACCCCACCCATTCCCACCACATATCTCACAATTCTCTCTTCTCTCTTTGGCCGGTTATCTCATTCTTGTTTCTCTTTTCTTTTTCATTTTCACTCAACACAACACATATACACACACTCCTCTCCCTCACTCTCCCACCGGTACACTCCTCATCATCATCTCCACCATTTTTTCCGACAAATCACTGGAAAACCCTCAAGAATATCACACCTTCACATAAGTTATTTGAGGTAAAAGTTCTAATCTCTTTTGATGGGTATTAATGTTCTTGTTTGAGGTTATTTTACCCAAGTTTTAATGACGGACAAGCATCTTTCATTAAGCCAATCAATGAATGTTTATTTCGTGAAAGACTTGCATTCTTTGTTCTTCTTAGTGCAAAACGAGGTCTTTTCTGAAGAAGAAAAAAAAATCAAATCAAACCAAAATTTCAAAAATTTGTTTTCAAACTTAATTACAGATTCTTATTTGCATATAATAATAATAATAATTGACAGTCTTGTGGTAATTACATCCTTTATGGTGTCTTATATGTGTAGTTCAAACCTTACTTCCTTTTCCACCACTATCCGCTTATTGAAAAAAAAAAAAAAAAAAAAAAACAACTACAATAACAAGAAGTCTTAGTCTTAAAACTTTGGGCTTAATTATGAATTCTCAACAAGTTAAAAAAGAATTAGTCGAAATATGTTCTNGATCATTCTTTCAAAATCCAATACCTTACTAATTGGATGTAAGTATATATATTGGATTAGTATTCTTGGAGGCTATTTATGTAGGAGTGATGGTGAGTTGAAGATAAGTATAATTAAGGTCTCATTATGGAAAGCAACTAAGTTTGTTTTATTTATTTATTGATATTATTATTATTATTATTAGTTGGGAGATGGGCGAATTTGAATTTTAGATGTCTCTAGTGAAAACATTAGGAGAAAAAGATGGATTAATCTTTTCTTTTTCTTTTTCTTTTTAATTTTTTTTTAATCTTCACATTACCATCTTCGTTGGATACGCCAACTAATTTTTATTCTTATTTTGTAAGGTCTTGTTATGGAAAGACAATGACACTCTTGATACCGGCCAAGCATGTTAAATAGTGTTAGTATTTACACATTGCATTATGAAATTTTTGAATGTACGTTTTGCACCCTAAGTAATAACATTTGTTACACTTTGAATCCCAACGTTAAGTTTGCTGTTAACTTGGACGAAAATTCAAAATTGAGGGTGTAAAGTGTAATTATGAGTATAGTTTATGATGGTGAAGTGTAATTTATATTTTGTTTTTAAAGAATTGAAAAGAGGGGGCAATTAGGTCTTTACACATTGTGCCAATATTTACCCATCCAAGTTAATAGCAAACTTGATGTCGGGGTGCAAAACGTTACAATGATCATAGTTTAGGGGTACAAAATATGCATTCAAAAATTTTAGGGTGCAAAATGTAATCGGAGATATAGTTTTGAGTCATAAAGTGTAATTTCTCTTAATATTTATCACATTGATAAAGAAAAAGATTGATTGGTTTACTATTTGCAACTATCTACAATACCCTCATTTTTTTTAATAACTCGATAGTTGAAGGAGAGAAAATTTGAATCCTAAACACATCTCCGTTGGAAAAGCAGAGGAAAAAATGGATTGATCTTTTACTATTATTATCTTCATCTTACCATCTTTATTGGAAACACCAACTGTTGGGTTAAAATAGATTGATCCCGGTTAATTAATTTAATTATCCAAGTTAATTAATTAGATCAAATTACATGCAAATTGTGGAGATACTAACAAATCACAAAATAAACTAAATGCAGTGGAAAATAAATTAACACGGTGATTTGTTGACAAATTGGGAAAATCTCTTGTAAGGCAAAAACCCCCACCGAGTGAATTTAAGGTCACTATTCACAAGTATGAGGAATTTAAGGTCACTAATCAATAATCAAGAAATTACAAGTATGAGAAATTTTACCACTATTCTGGTCTATTTGCAAAATACTAACCTATAGTTGAACATTTGCTCCAATACCTAATTGGAGTTGATCTTGTAGCAACCTTCTTTCTTTTGTTGCACAAATTTCCAATTTGTAACTTATAACTCCTTTGCACGAATCCCAATAAATGACTAAGTCTAACAACTTGATTGATTGTTATTGGCTGCAAAGTTCTTCACTTCATAAACAATGTAGATAAGAAAGCACTTAGTTACAAAACCTTAAGGTGCACAAACGCAGTAGCTTCTCACAAAGTATATAAGTTCTAAGTCTATGTTTCCGTACTTGATAACTTTTAAAATAAGCCTTATATATAATTAGGGTTGTAAGAAGAGAAACTCTAATCATTCAAGTTATCATGGGCCGATTTTTAGATCTGAAATTTATGAAATTGTAGTTCTCGATAGATTGAGCATATGTCAAGCTTCTCCATTAATCTTCAATAGTAGGATCTGTCGAGCTTGTGTCGAGACTTAATTAAACGGTCTTTTGCACTTGTTTCTTGGATCGACCTTCATGTTAATGATACCACTTGGTATGTTTGAATAACATGCTCCTTGATACATTAATCTCAACTTAGATCTACTCAATTACAAGTGCATTTTGTCAAAGGATTAGCTAATTACATAGAAAATATGACCCTAGCAACAATAACAGTGCTCCTCCCCAGTAAAGTTCAAGCTTGATGGGACATTACTCTTCCTAAAATGAATATCCCATCATCACATAACACCAACCAATTTTTATCTTTTAATTTATTTTACAAGGTCTCGTTATGGAAAGCCAACAACGTTGAGCATGTTAAATATTTTTAATATTTATCAAATGAAAAAGAAAAAGATGGATTAATTTACTATTTGCAACTATCTACAATGCCCTCATTTTTTTTTATAACTCAATAATTAGAGGAGAGAGAATTTAAACCTTGGACACATCTTCGTTGGAATGCCAGGAGGAAAACATGGATTGATCTTTTATTTTATTTTATCTTCATATTTTCAGCTCTATTGGAAACTCTAGCCAAGTTTATTTATTTGTTGAGTCTAAATTAGGTAAGGATGAGGTGTAAAAGTAAAACTCATGTTTTACACAATCCAATAAAAAATTGACACAACGGCTTTTCACTTAAAATTCAATAAATCCTATCACACATAATAACATCTCAATAAACTCACAATTAAAATTGGATTTTCAAATGGGTAATAGAATTCATTAAGTGTGGTTGTGCCTGTTCTTTAATATGTAACATGATGATATGGCATGTTGGAATTAGAAGGATAAAACTTGGGTTTTGCACCATATCCTCATAGAATTTAATCTCTTATTTATTTATAAGGTCTCGTTACACAGCTATGGAAAGCCAATTAAGGCCCTTGGCACTAACAAAGCATGTTAAATAGCATTAATATTGACCAAATGAAAATGGGAAAGATCAATTGATTTACTTTTGTACTAACCGCTAATTCGTGCGATGCATGAGATTGTTTTAAATCAAATGCTAACCTGCTCAAATTTAAACATTTCTCTAATAACAACTATTGAAAGCTATATTGGCACTAATATAAGATGAAACATGTAGTTATGATGAAACTGTCAAAATATTACACATAAGATCATTAAAAATGAGATAAATACAAATATTATGAAATAATATATTACAATAATCATAATGTTTTCTTACATTTGGTTTAATAAGTATTACAAAAGAACCAGTAAATAGAATAAAATACCAGTACTAATTATGCTAAGGTGGAAAATGGTACTATCTTTTGCCATATATAAATCCAACATTGGATCCTAAAAGTATTTGTTTCATTTTTTAATAAATTTTTTTGAGAAGTGTTATGTCCACTATATTTTCACAATAAATTCTCAGTGGTAGGTTGTCGTGGGTTTTAAAAATGAATTTGAGATTTAAATTACTTTCTTGTCAATCAATAACAACAAGTAACAACCAACCACTTATGATTTATTGTGAAAATGTTGTTGTAACGTCCCAGCAAGTCAAAAGAAAAAAAAAAAATTTGAGAGTCAGATTTTTAATGGCTCCCACGTGCCTCCCAACTACCCCACCTACCCCACCCATTCCCACCACATATCTCACAATTCTCTCTTCTCTCTTTGGCCGGTTATCTCATTCTTGTTTCTCTTTTCTTTTTCATTTTCACTCAACACAACACATATACACACACTCCTCTCCCTCACTCTCCCACCGGTACACTCCTCATCATCATCTCCACCATTTTTTCCGACAAATCACTGGAAAACCCTCAAGAATATCACACCTTCACATAAGTTATTTGAGGTAAAAGTTCTAATCTCTTTTGATGGGTATTAATGTTCTTGTTTGAGGTTATTTTACCCAAGTTTTAATAATGATATTCATGTGATTTAAGAGATTTGGAAATGATATTCATGTGTTTATATGTATGGGTTTTGGTCTTGGTGGATGTATTTGATGAGTGAGTTCATGATTTTTACAATGATGGCTATCTAAGGCTTGTTATGGTGAAAATTTAGAGGTTTTGAGTGGTGAATATAATTTTTATTAATTATTTGGAGCTAGTTAAAGATTTAAATTGTTTGTTTTGGAGAAAATTATGATTTTGGTGTCATGGGTCACTTGATGATGTTATATAAATCTTATGATAAGTACTTATAAAGTGTGAAGGTTTTGATGTTGGATATGACATCTTGAATGATTTATGAGTATAAATGGGAGTCTATGCCTTGCAAATTAAATTGTTTTGAGAAAATTTGGAAGTGGAATACATTGCATGTGAGGTTGAATACTAGGCTTGCCTAGTTAGGTGATTATTTGACAATTCCTAAATTGTGGCTAGATGCAATTTCAAGCTCTATATTTATTGTGATAGGTTTACTTGACATTGTTTAGGTTCTAGCTAATCTCCTTGGAGCTTGGAGAATTAGACTTTTGCAGTTGCGAGGTAAGTAGCATTTTAATAGGATTTTGAAAAATAACCATGTTATATAAATGTTTTTGGGTTAGACACACTTTTAGAAACTACCTATAGAAATTAAACTTTCCTAAAACTATTGTGTCGTAACCTTAATATATATATATATATATATATATATATATATTATATATATATATATATATATATATATATATTATATATATATATATATATTATATATATATATATATATATATATATATATATATATATATATATGAAATGCATCATATTTGGTATTGCATTTGGGGAAATGCATGAATTTGTGATATGGATAAATGAGCATCTTTTATTTAATCTTGATAAGAAAATCTTGGATTTTATGGTGTATTGGAATATTTAAGATGCTTATCTTGTCTTAGTACTTGGGAAATTGATAGAAATTTTTTTGACAAAAATGAAGTTGAAAACCTTACAAACTTTGTAGAAGTTAGATTATATAAGGTTTTCTGAAACTACCTGCATATGAACTATATGTTTCAAAGAAATGTATACCTGTGAGTTTTATGTGGTTTTGACACTATGCCATGTGTGATTTCCCAGTGATCACCCCGATTTGGTTTTCGTGGTCTTTGTGACAACGGAATCAAGTTTAGGTCAGTGCATTTTCACTTTGGATGACGCGTTCTTCCCTGCTGTCCATAGGGGAAGAGGATTCCTTGATTATGTGTGGGTGAGGCTGCTGCCCATGGGGTCAAGAGACCACATGCAAGAGAGGTCCTATTTGACGCACTCTCTCTGCTGCCCATGGGGGAGAAAAACCTTGAGGGTATGGGTGAGGTTGACCTTTTCCACCACTATCCGCTTATTGAAAAAAAAAAAAAAAAAAAAACCAACTACAATAACAAGAAGTCTTAGTCTTAAAACTTTGGGCTTAATTATGAATTCTCAACAAGTTAAAAAAGAATTAGTCGAAATATGTTCTTTTTTGTCATTCTATTATATCTAAATCATTCTATGTCTATAATATATATCGACTTATATTGATTGGTCCTTTGTTATTACATTTACTTACACAAACTAATGTAAGCATATAAACTTACAAAAGTGAATGATTCATAAGGACCATTGTTGTTAAGGATACCAAACTTGGCCATTTCTTGCTATAGTTAGAATGTACATAGCCTGTAATCCAATTCTAATTCAAAAATGTTTTTCTGCATGATTGATTTGCTTAATTAATCCTTCAGATGATAAGCCCTAGTAAAATAGAAATTTGTTAACATCAGGAGGCATGGGTGACATTGTAATCGTTATGATATTAATTTTACCGTTCAGAAATGATAAACCACTACAATTTCTGAAGCAACCGGAAAAAAAAAGAAAAAAAAAGTATTGATTAATGCTATATATAAAGGAATCAAATAATAAATAGTTTCAATCAATGCTCAAGTACCTGGATCTTGTGATCTTTCAACAAAGGATGGTCAAAAGCCAATTGTTTATTGATATCGACACAGTCAACAATAGATCCAAACTCCGTCTATAAGTTCAAAGATAAACAAGCTCTCTTATAACATGAAAACAAGTTCTATAATGCAAGAAAAACAAGTTCTCTTATAACATGAAAACAAGTTCTATAACATGTTATATATAAAGTAAAAAAAATTAAAATAAACACTAATAAAAAGAGTTCCATGATTTAGACAATTTCTAAAAAATACGAGAATTGTGATCCTCAAGAAAGATTATTGAGAAGGAAAAAAAAAAAAAACAATATCAGTTTTAATTTACTAGACTTTTCTCGTAGCTTTTAAGGTTTTAAAGCCACTGCAAAGATATGTGGTGCTTAGATTTGGTCTCATCTTAGGAATTTTTTTTTTATTTAAATCCCTATGTCTTTGATAAATGTTTCATTAGGATAAAAAAAATTGAATAATTATGTTAGAATAATAAAATTTTAACATTTAAGAATTTGGAAACAACAAACTTTATAACTTAACTTTTTTTTTGGTGCCCGTTTGCGAACATACTATTTAGCTTTTTGTTAAACATATGCAAAAGTATAGTTGTACTCTGAAAAAATTTAAAAGAAAGTAAGAAAAAATAATATTTTAAAAAGTTATACACATAAAAAAAAAAAAGGGCTTATAAGCCCAAACACAAAGAAATTCATTTCCTTAAAGGGTACCAAGATGAAAAATCTTAAATGCAAGGAATCAAAATGAAAAAACCACAAAGTTTAAAGGCCAAACACATAATTCAGTCAAAATCAAATATAAATTCACTCATTTCATTAAATTTCAATTCTTCTGATTAAATCAATGTTAGTTATTAATCTCATAATTTTTTTTTTCTCTTTTTTTATCTTTTGTCTATCTTTTCCCCCTTACAATAAAGAGGGAGTGGAAATAAAACTCAAAATTTTCTTTTTTGGGAAAATTGGACATTAATACTTAATCTTGATACTCTTAAGCATTTTATCTTACTCAAATGAACAATCAATTGATAATAATAAATAACAATAATTAGAAAACATAATTTTATCATTGCATCAAATATGCTTGAAGTATTATAGCATTACAACATAGGGTTGTCCATGGGTTGGTCCAGGTCGGGTTTGAGCTCGACCTTGACCCGACTTGACCAAGTTGTGTGGCAGATTGGAGGACTCGTCACCGACCAAGAGAGTGAATGGGTTGGATTTGCCACAGGTCAAGTCAGTTTCAATTGAAACTGAGAGAGCCAGCGAAGATTAAAAAAAAAAATAATAAATAAAAATAAACAAATAAATAAATAAATCCGATGGTTCTTCATCAGAATCTCACGATCTTCGCCAGATCTGGCAGAGATCTCATCGGATTGGCTGAGATCTCCTAAAATCTAGGAGAGATCTCACCGGATCGACTGAGATCTCCTTAGAACAGGAAGAGATCTTGCTAGATCAACTAAAATCTCCTCAGATCTGGAGGAGATCTCTTTGAATCGACTGAGATCTCCCTAGAAATTCAATTATGATGCCGAAAATCACATGGATTTAGGAAATGTACGGTCATTGTCAATGGTGGAGATGAGATTAGAGAGGAGATCAAAGCAGAGGAAGCTGGGTTCATCGGGTGGGTCAGATTTGTTGGTTTCTTAGAATTTCAAACCGAAACCCAAACTGATCTTATTGATTTCTATCACCGACGACTTGTAGTCGAACGAGCCATTGCTCGAATTAGGCGATTTTCGGATCAGATGGCTTCGGATCGGGCGAGTGGGTTGGTTTGGATGGGTAGTGGACAACCCCATTACAACATATAAAAATTCAAAACAAACATGAGTTTGAGTTAGTCTAAAACCTGAATGCTTTTGACAGGAGGTTTGTTTATGAGCTTTAGTTGTCTTTCCAATTCCAATTCCTCTTCTTTGGATGTAATTCGAGTTCCATTCACCTGATAGCTACTTGCCAAACACATACACAAAACTACAATTAGGAGCATTCTTTCAAAATCCATTATCTCAATAATTTGATGTAAGTATGTTGGATTACTATATTTGGGGCTATTTATAGAGGAGTGGTGGTGAGGTGAAGATAAGTACAAGGTCTTATTACCTTATTATGAAACGCCAACTCCTTAGCCTGGAGTTTTGCTCAAGGAAGCAAAGGCTGCGATCGCTACTAAATTGAAAAGAATGATTGATCTTTTATTTTTATTTTTTATCTTCACCTTACCATCTTGGTTGGAAATGCCAACCAAGTTTTTTTCTTATAAGGTCTCATTATGGAAAGCCAACAAAGCTTTTGATACAAACAAAGATGTTAAATAGTGTTTTTTTTTTTTTTTTGGAGAAAGAAGATGTTAAATAGTGTTAAATTGTTAATATTGATAAAAAAAATTAAAAAAAAAAAAGGATTAATTTGCTATTTGTAGTTATCTATAAATGCCC
This sequence comes from Quercus suber, assembly GCF_002906115.3. Classification (NCBI taxonomy): domain Eukaryota; kingdom Viridiplantae; phylum Streptophyta; class Magnoliopsida; order Fagales; family Fagaceae; genus Quercus; species Quercus suber. The sequence goes on from NW_027069739.1 coordinate 826,120, forward strand.
GATTTTTTTTATAACTCAATCATAGGGGAGAGAGAATTTGAACCATCGACATCTTTATTGGATCACTAAGAAGAAAAGATGGATTAATATTTTATTTTATTTTATTTTCACCTTATTATCTTTATTGGAAACACAACCCCGAGTTTATTTATTTATAAGGTCTCGTTACACTATTACAAAATTCCAAAAAGACTCTTGGCACCAACCAAGGACCAAATGAAATGGGAAAGATAAATTGATTTGCTATCTTCTAGGAAGTAGTTGCTTATGATTTGCATGTATTTGAACTTTGAACTCAGAGAGGGAGTCGCTCGTTGAGGACACTTTTGACAATGGCAAATATGGCTCATTAAATTCAGCCCAAGAAGCCGCCGGTGCAGCCCACACAAATGGTAAAGTTCATAAACTATTCAAGTCGACATGCCATAGATTTGAGCCTTGGTATGGAGTTGAGCTAGGCCCATAAAATCAACCTAGAAAGGCCATTAACATGACCAAATGCTAGGATGTGTAGGTTGCTAAATTAAGTCATGGGCAGCAAAATCATAAGCCCAATTTGAGACATTGGCTAGCTTGGTTCCACACAAAAATTGGTACCTCTCATGCCTAGTCCCACGGTCAAGTTAAAAGTTAGATTAATTGAAGTCTTCTCTGATGAACGTTTTTTTTTTTTTTCGCTGAATGAAAAATGAGGTCTCCAGTGTGAGCTCATCAATCCCACGCCACGTGACGGTAATAGGTAATATCATGTGTACCACACGGGTCTTGCTAGGACTATCATTCAAACCGCTCTTCTCTGGGTGTAGAACGAGGACTTCTACCATCAAGCCACACCTTCGTGTGGTGTTTCTCTAATAGACTTGGGACATGAGGAACCAATGAACCCATATTAAGTGTAGTATGTAAATTTAGTAGCTTATACTAAGTTATCTGCTAAACCAACACAAATACTTGGACACATGTAGCCTTGTTTTCCAACAAAGATGCAACCATCATTTAATGATACTTTTTCTAGATCCTTTATTTCAAAAAATGAGTCAAACCTTTAACTTGTCTGTATCGTATTGTGTCTAGTGCAAAAAAGCACTTGACACAAGCCATATCCTTCCATATGATTCCTTCCATGTTATGTATGAATTAAGCATGATCCTTCAATATCTACATTAGGCCAACTTTAGCTTACAACTTTTATGTATAACATTATAACCTTAATTCACAAAGTTCAAGGTCCTTAATGCTTTTCCTTTTAATATATATATATATATATATATTAAATGGATGTAGTTTATTTAAAGATATGTAAAGCATTCTTGTGTTTGCATGTTGTACTCCCTTTTTACTGTTTACTAATTGCACCATACATGACTTTTCAGATGAGACTTCTAAATGTGCTTCTTTAAGCAATACTGATGATGATAAGAACAAGGAATAAACAACTAAGATTACCAGGCTTTTGCAAACAGACTGAACAATATAAGAGATTATATTATTAAAAAAAAATGATAGACCTTAAGTTTCATGAAAGAAGTGATGCAATTGATAATCGATAATAGACATAGGATGCCTACCAGTAGTTTGAGGTTGTTAACTAAAAGTACAAATAAGTTATACAAAGTTAGAGGTTGTTTTTAACTTTGTACTTGAGTAGAAAGAATCAATCAAATTTCTCATATTGGGATACTGTTTTAAAATATTTGAGCTTTTTATAGAGATTTGAACTTCTATAATCACTTACGTACTATCTAACATTCTTAAGAATAAATAAATAACACTATTTTAGAACTTAGTTTTAGTAGTTTGCATGGGTTAGCGATTAGTATAATATCAAAGCGAAACGTTTAACTTTTTGTTGATTGTTTGACTGCTTAAGCAAATCGTTTTAGTTGCTACTGTTGGTGTTTGGTTGCACCATTTCAGTGAATGGTTATGAATTTTTTACCAAAACCTCGCTCTAATTTATTTATATCTATACCCTATATAAAAAAAAGAGAGTTGAGGTGCTTGTTTAACAAAATGACTTCTCAAGTGTTAAAACGGCAAGCCCAGCAGAAGGAACGTTCACATTTCATTGAAATTACTTAATTACCCTTAACTTTGTTTGTGAGCTAAATAAAAATGTGGTCCTTTTTAGTCTTTGTGTTGTCAACTTTATGGGGCTGCCAAACATGTAGAGGTTCAGAGGGCTTGAAAAATTGGAGCCCTTTTTGGTCTTTTCCTCTTCAAATCTAGAGGGGGAAATGTGCAGAATAACCCTGGGTAAGGGTTGTATTTAGTTAGTTAGACAACGCGTGAAACTATAAAGGAAACTAAGCATCTCGAGTTTTAGAAACTCGAGATACTGTTTTTAATCTCGCTCCCCCGCTTCACAGACCAAATGCTGACTGGACAAGTTGTCCACTTGGATCTCGAGTTCTTATAACTCGAGTTTTGAAGACTCGAGTTCTTTTAAAAATAAATCTCTGATATGCAGAACATAGATCTCGACTTTTTAAAACTCGAGTTATTAGAACTCGAGTCTTATAAACTCGAGTTTTACTGAATTTAATTTCCTCCTCAGTCCGAAAAACAGAGCATAAAAATTTTAACACTTACACAGCTACTCGCCCATAACTCTCACTCTCTCACTCACTCACCACATTGCCTCTCACTCTCTCACTCACCACATTGCCTCTCTCTCATTGCTCTTCCCTCTCAACAATTTCATATTTCAGGTAAGGGTTTTTTGATTTTATTGTTATTGTATTTGGGTATTAGTTGGTCTATGGGTGTGGGTAAGTTTGTGATTGTCAAAACTTAAAAACCCTGGTTTCCTTTTATATTTTATCCTATGGACTGAATATAGNTTGGAACCAACCCCTACTACTTTTTATAAATTGTTACTCAAAATCATTAGTTCATAACCCATGGAAGACTGTAATACAATTTCATATAGGAAAACTAGTTCTCGACCCACACTGATATAATAAATCCTGTGCACATGAAATAATGATGACAAACCAATAATGAGACTATCTGCTTCATTCTCTAACCTTTATTGTATTCTAACTAATTTGGTATTTGACACATACAAAATATTATTTCATAAAAGAAAAATACAAATATTAATGCCCATGTTGCCTACGTTAAGTTAAAAATAATTATTGCAAGGCATGACGAAATAATAATCTATCTATATCTATATCTATATCTATATAATAACTAATAGCCGAAACGTTTGACTTTTTGTTGACCACGCCTTATTGCGCCACATGATTACACAAATTATTATCACATTTACATTTAAAAACACCAAAATATTGTGCCCTTGAAATAAGAGTAACGTTTCAGTACTATTTTTTGCTACCGTTGTGTTCAATTGCACTGTTCCAGAAGGTAGTTATAAATTTTACACCTTTCCTAATAAGTTTCAGTTTATATCTCTTAAAAAAAAAAAATCAAAAACTTCTGATTCTTCACCCTGGGCACCCCTCTCTCTGTACGTTATTGATTAGCAAGATATTGCACCATCCTGCTAACAGGGGCAGTTACGAAATTTGCACGCTTATATTTATTTCTTTCAAAAAAAAAAACACTTCTTTCTTATTACTCTGTATGTACACTCTTTGAGGAGAATTTCTACACACAAGCATTTTTGAAAAGCCCTCCAAACTGAAAATCCTACGAACCCACGGCCACACGCATAAAACTTTGCTCTTAAATTGCGACCTTTCTCTCTCACTCTAGTCTCTATCCCCAACGACCCATAAAATCCAATTGCCCATTTGCAAGAATCATAAGATTAATCAATAGTCACAACTTCAACCATTGATCTTCTCAGTTTGCCAATGTGGTGGGTTTGTTATTGTTCTTCGAGGTACGCTCGCTTTTCTCTAAACTTATGTTCTTTCCCTGTTCTTTAAATTTATGTTGTTTATTGCGTTTCATTTTTTCCTTCTTTTTATTATTTTATTATTTTTTTACCTTTTGAATTTTCCTCCCTAACCCTTCTCGGGTGAATTTCCTATAAATCTCTACCTATTTTAATTTTTTAACAATCTCCTTTTTCGGAAGTCAGAGGCATGTATTATCTCCCCTTCAAATATTTGAGTTGAAGAAATGCCAGATTTAAAGGAGATTTTGCTTTTGCATGTCAATTCCCAATTATTAAGGTTTTTTTTTTTTTTAATTTATTTTTTATTTTTTTAATTTCATGGATTGGATTTTTTGGGTTTTACATTTGCTGGGTTTGAATTTAGGGTATGGGTGTTCTGGTTTCAAGTTGGGGAATTTTTTTAATTCACCATTTCAAAAAAAAATTTATTTTTCTGAGGTGGTTTTTTTTCTTCAATATCTATACTTTATACGACTATTTAAGGGGCTTCTAAGCTGTTTAAGCCATGGACTCTAAGTCATAGACTTTAAATAAAACTCCTAAATTTCAGGTAAATTTAAATAATTAAAAAAAAAAAACAGTTTTTTTTTTCACCATGTTTCTCCATATCCCATAAAATTAGGCACCACCACTTTTGTTACTTTTTTTTTTTTTTTTTTTTGAGATTATATCAATTTGGGTTTATTTTTGATAGAGTTGAACTTGTGCAAAAAAGAAAAAGGTGAGATAGAAACAAAAAAATGAGAGAGATTTAATGATAAATGAAAACTATTAACCTTTAAAAAAAAAAAATAATAATAATAATAAATAAAATAGAAGAGCCTCTAAGCAGCCTCTCACGTGCATGCTCAGAGAGTCGTAGGCTAGTTACGATTAAAATTGTTGACGTGGCTTTTTAAATAGTAATTAAGTGTTTTTTATTATTTAATTAGTCACATGTGTGTGCCACATATGCACATCATTTACCACATAAGCATTTTTTGTTAGTGAGCTAACGGTAATGAGCAAATTGACTGCAAGTTAAAAATAATATGGACCAAATTGATTGTTACCAAAATGTAGAAACCAAATTAATTGTGACCCTAAAATCTAAGTATTTTTTTCTTTAATTTTTACTTATTGTGGGGATCAAAAACACCCAAAGACGAAACAAAGGCAGATGTTCTTGATTTGTCACAACTAATTTCTAAAAGATGGGAAAAAGCTTCACAATGAAAAGACCAAACAATAAAATAAAAGGAAGAATTGAAGTGAATCAGGCTTTCATACATGGAGGAACAAAGTTCCCGAGGTACACAAGGAGGATTCAATGATCTAAATACAAAGGAAAAACTCTCTAAGTATCTTGATCTTGCTTAGACCTTCTCTCTCTATTTTTGTGAACTCCCTTTCCCGTTGCCCTTTTCCTCCTTTTATTGACATTTTCTCTTCCTCCTCCAGCTATTCAGGTCCTAGTTGGATTTGGGGGGATATTTGTCCCATCAGCACTCTGCCTTGCCATTTTGTGATCACGAATAAAGACTTTTGGGTGGTGTTTCCACTATTCAAGCCGGTCATTCAGCATTTAATGTAGTTGACATTAGATAGGAGATCTCATTAATGTGGAGGTGACTATTTCATTGGGTTTTGCATCCTTTTCTTCATGTCTCTCGGGGAGGACATAGAAGATGAGAGGTCCTACATAGGGGTGGGAGTTGCCCTCCAAAATACCTTAGCAACCTCGGGAAGATTGTATTATAGTATTAACATCAATATAATACTAGAAACATATACAATCTATTACTTATCAAAGTCGAAGTACAATGAGAATCCAAGTTAGTTTCTAACTATATTCTAATTTCAAGCAAACTGTCTATTTTAATTTTCTTAATTTTAGTATCAAGTGACTCATTCATAATATTAAGCGTGAAAACTAAGGTAACCGGTTTACCCAACTTTTTTGTTTTTTGAAGTTTGGAGGGAAAGGAATGTAAAAAGTAAGGGAAAATTAGAGGAAATAGGAGGAGAATTGTTATTCAATCCTCTTGGTTGGATTTTTAAAATTTAAATAAGGGGAGGATATGGGAGTGGAATGGTCATATAAATTGACACAAGGATAAAATTGACAAATTAAATTTATAAAATTTAATGATTCGTACTTGCTTATTTTAAGGAATTAGATATGAAATGACTTCATAAAAGTATAATTGACAATTAAATTTGTTGAATATAAGTGAAGCCCATCCCTTTTACTCCCCTCTAAGGGTTCATTTAGTTGGGGATGAAAGAGTTGACAGATAGAAAATAGAGATGAGATGGAAAAGTGAGAATATAGAAGAGATTTTAGTTTTTCCTCGTAATATTTGGTTTAGAAGTGGAAAAATTGAGTGATGAAGAACTCTTTTATTTGGTTGAGAAGAAAAATGAAATGGTGAAAAATGTAATTGTATAAATTTAGTCTCATATATACTCGTATTAGATTTAAAAAAAATTAAAAGTAACACATTTTTTTATTATTATTAAAAATTGTGTATGGGTGGGCACTTCATTTATACATTTTTTTTTTTTTTTTTTTTTTTTTTCAAAAAAGTATAAGAACCCAAAACAAATGAGGGGAAGAGGGATAATAAAAAACCCGAAAGAGACGGGGAAGAAAAAAAAACCAACTGAGAGGTAATAAAAGAAGAAGACAAAAACGAAAGATACAAAAGCCAAAAATGAAAAAGAAAAAGAAGAGACCGTTTGCACATGAGACAATTTTGTCCAAAACAGTAGTTCGATGTTTTCTCTCTAGTTTTCTCCCTAATTTGAGGAGATTGCATTTTGGTAAGTAAATCTAGGGAAAAAACACTTGCACCCTTTGCACCCCACCAGTTTTCTTTTCCCCCTCCTCCCTTCTCTATTGTTCCTAAAATCACTCCAACTAAACATGGCCTAAATTCCTCTAATTGGGGGACTTAAAGAAGAGGGGTTAAGACTTAGGATACCCCTCCAAATTTCCCCTCCTCCCACCTTAAAAAACATCAAAACCAGGTTCATTAAACCTCTACTCATCTCTCCATCCAAACAAGCTTTTAGACAAAATCAAATGTTTATCACTATTGTTAAATATTTTTGTGCATAAAAATATATTACAATCTAGTTTATATGTTTTTTTTTTTTTTTTTGTTGCTAGGTAATTGTTTATGCAGGTGTGGGGGCTCGAACCCCCAAAAACTAACGGTTTCAAGGTAAACTGGGTACCACTTGGGCTACAAGGCCCGGTGGTCAATCTAGTTTATATGTAATTTTAAATGTTGTAGACAATGTTATTTCAATAAGATAATAAGAGAAAAATAAATAAATAGATAGATAGACAAACGAACTTGACTAAGAAATGTTATGAAAGCCTACCTCAGATAAAATGTGTAGATAAAATGTGTAGCACCAGCAGCTGAAAGAAAGACCCTGTAAGTGCAACTTAACTTCTATTTTTCTTAGTTCTCACAACTACCAATCGAAACCCAGGAGGGTATACATAAATAAGATAACAACTATATCTCATAAATATTATGTCGGTATATATAAATAAGATAACGACTATATCTCATAAATATTATGTCACTATTTTTCCAGTGGCCTTACTTCATATCTTACGTATGAACTTTATGAAGCATGTTGGGTCCAGAAGGTGCAATAAAAATTCTTTTTCTTGGTCGTTTGGGCAAAGGTGGTCCAATTTTGAATCCAGCCAATGATGTTATGAAAATTTATTGGGTAGTTAGCTCCTCTCACATGAGAGATGGGCCTCACGGTGGGAGGGAGTAATGCTTACACAATAATTACTGTTAAGAGAGTAATGTTAGAGACTCATTTCTACACCTTGTTTATGTGTCAATTATTAATTGGATTTTATTGACAATTTTTTTTAAGTATCAAAGCATGAAAGTGCAACAACCAGCTATCTTTGAAAGAAGGGTTATGCTAATGAATGCCTTAAGGGCACTCGTTAATAATTTATTTTAAGAAAGTTTTAATACAATTTTTATGAAAATTGAAAAAAAACTGTCAAAATATTAATTTTTTTTTTCATTTCCCATAAAAACTTTCTTTAAATTGATTATTAATGAGTGCCCTAAGGGCACTCATTAGCATGAAAAATTATTAGGTACTCCCTGAATACCATAAATGCTTACTCTCCCCTCTCACATAAATAGTCGGTCCCACCATGAACTTAATTAGTGGGATCTACCATTCATGTGAGAGGAGGAAGCACGCATTTATGGTACTCTGGGAATACACAATAATTTCCCCATTAGCATTTCCCTTGAAAGAAAATATTATATTGCATTTATGACTAAAAAGAATTGGTCGGCCTAGGCGAGTAACGCTAGGGACACACTCAATTCTACATATTATTTATGTGTCAACTGTTTATTGGATTTTACTGACAGTTTTTGTTTTATTTTTGAAGTATCAAAGTATGAATTTGCAACAACCAATTGTCTCTAAAAGAATTCAGCAAAAAAAAAAAAAAAAATTGTCTCTAAAAGAAAATATTATATTGCATTTATGACTAAAAAAGAATAGCTTGGTCCTAGGCGANTCCAGATTATATCAATTTGGGTTTATTTTTGATAGAGTTGAACTTGTGCAAAAAAGAAAAAGGTGAGATAGAAACAAAAAAAATGAGAGAGATTTAATGATAAATGAAAACTATTAACCTTTACAAAAAAAAAATAATAATAATAATAAATAAAATAGAAGAGCCTCTAAGCAGCCTCTCACGTGCATGCTCAGAGAGTCGTAGGCTAGTTACGATTAAAATTGTTGACGTGGCTTTTTAAATAGTAATTAAGTGTTTTTTATTATTTAATTAGTCACATGTGTGTGCCACATATGCACATCATTTACCACATAAGCATTTTTTGTTAGTGAGCTAACGGTAATGAGCAAATTGACTGCAAGTTAAAAATAATATGGACCAAATTGATTGTTACCAAAATGTAGAAACCAAATTAATTGTGACCCTAAAATCTAAGTATTTTTTTCTTTAATTTTTACTTATTGTGGGGATCAAAAACACCCAAAGACGAAACAAAGGCAGATGTTCTTGATTTGTCACAACTAATTTCTAAAAGATGGGAAAAAGCTTCACAATGAAAAGACCAAACAATAAAATAAAAGGAAGAATTGAAGTGAATCAGGCTTTCATACATGGAGGAACAAAGTTCCCGAGGTACACAAGGAGGATTCAATGATCTAAATACAAAGGAAAAACTCTCTAAGTATCTTGATCTTGCTTAGACCTTCTCTCTCTATTTTTGTGAACTCCCTTTCCCGTTGCCCTTTTCCTCCTTTTATTGACATTTTCTCTTCCTCCTCCAGCTATTCAGGTCCTAGTTGGATTTGGGGGGATATTTGTCCCATCAGCACTCTGCCTTGCCATTTTGTGATCACGAATAAAGACTTTTGGGTGGTGTTTCCACTATTCAAGCCGGTCATTCAGCATTTAATGTAGTTGACATTAGATAGGAGATCTCATTAATGTGGAGGTGACTATTTCATTGGGTTTTGCATCCTTTTCTTCATGTCTCTCGGGGAGGACATAGAAGATGAGAGGTCCTACATAGGGGTGGGAGTTGCCCTCCAAAATACCTTAGCAACCTCGGGAAGATTGTATTATAGTATTAACATCAATATAATACTAGAAACATATACAATCTATTACTTATCAAAGTCGAAGTACAATGAGAATCCAAGTTAGTTTCTAACTATATTCTAATTTCAAGCAAACTGTCTATTTTAATTTTCTTAATTTTAGTATCAAGTGACTCATTCATAATATTAAGCGTGAAAACTAAGGTAACCGGTTTACCCAACTTTTTTGTTTTTTGAAGTTTGGAGGGAAAGGAATGTAAAAAGTAAGGGAAAATTAGAGGAAATAGGAGGAGAATTGTTATTCAATCCTCTTGGTTGGATTTTTAAAATTTAAATAAGGGGAGGATATGGGAGTGGAATGGTCATATAAATTGACACAAGGATAAAATTGACAAATTAAATTTATAAAATTTAATGATTCGTACTTGCTTATTTTAAGGAATTAGATATGAAATGACTTCATAAAAGTATAATTGACAATTAAATTTGTTGAATATAAGTGAAGCCCATCCCTTTTACTCCCCTCTAAGGGTTCATTTAGTTGGGGATGAAAGAGTTGACAGATAGAAAATAGAGATGAGATGGAAAAGTGAGAATATAGAAGAGATTTTAGTTTTTCCTCGTAATATTTGGTTTAGAAGTGGAAAAATTGAGTGATGAAGAACTCTTTTATTTGGTTGAGAAGAAAAATGAAATGGTGAAAAATGTAATTGTATAAATTTAGTCTCATATATACTCGTATTAGATTTAAAAAAAATTAAAAGTAACACATTTTTTTATTATTATTAAAAATTGTGTATGGGTGGGCACTTCATTTATACATTTTTTTTTTTTTTTTTTTTTTACAAAAAAGTATAAGAACCCAAAACAAATGAGGGGAAGAGGGATAATAAAAAACCCGAAAGAGACGGGGAAGAAAAAAAAACCAACTGAGAGGTAATAAAAGAAGAAGACAAAAACGAAAGATACAAAAGCCAAAAATGAAAAAGAAAAAGAAGAGACCGTTTGCACATGAGACAATTTTGTCCAAAACAGTAGTTCGATGTTTTCTCTCTAGTTTTCTCCCTAATTTGAGGAGATTGCATTTTGGTAAGTAAATCTAGGGAAAAAACACTTGCACCCTTTGCACCCCACCAGTTTTCTTTTCCCCCTCCTCCCTTCTCTATTGTTCCTAAAATCACTCCAACTAAACATGGCCTAAATTCCTCTAATTGGGGGACTTAAAGAAGAGGGGTTAAGACTTAGGATACCCCTCCAAATTTCCCCTCCTCCCACCTTAAAAAACATCAAAACCAGGTTCATTAAACCTCTACTCATCTCTCCATCCAAACAAGCTTTTAGACAAAATCAAATGTTTATCACTATTGTTAAATATTTTTGTGCATAAAAATATATTACAATCTAGTTTATATGTTTTTTTTTTTTTTTTTGTTGCTAGGTAATTGTTTATGCAGGTGTGGGGGCTCGAACCCCCAAAAACTAACGGTTTCAAGGTAAACTGGGTACCACTTGGGCTACAAGGCCCGGTGGTCAATCTAGTTTATATGTAATTTTAAATGTTGTAGACAATGTTATTTCAATAAGATAATAAGAGAAAAATAAATAAATAGATAGATAGACAAACGAACTTGACTAAGAAATGTTATGAAAGCCTACCTCAGATAAAATGTGTAGATAAAATGTGTAGCACCAGCAGCTGAAAGAAAGACCCTGTAAGTGCAACTTAACTTCTATTTTTCTTAGTTCTCACAACTACCAATCGAAACCCAGGAGGGTATACATAAATAAGATAACAACTATATCTCATAAATATTATGTCGGTATATATAAATAAGATAACGACTATATCTCATAAATATTATGTCACTATTTTTCCAGTGGCCTTACTTCATATCTTACGTATGAACTTTATGAAGCATGTTGGGTCCAGAAGGTGCAATAAAAATTCTTTTTCTTGGTCGTTTGGGCAAAGGTGGTCCAATTTTGAATCCAGCCAATGATGTTATGAAAATTTATTGGGTAGTTAGCTCCTCTCACATGAGAGATGGGCCTCACGGTGGGAGGGAGTAATGCTTACACAATAATTACTGTTAAGAGAGTAATGTTAGAGACTCATTTCTACACCTTGTTTATGTGTCAATTATTAATTGGATTTTATTGACAATTTTTTTTAAGTATCAAAGCATGAAAGTGCAACAACCAGCTATCTTTGAAAGAAGGGTTATGCTAATGAATGCCTTAAGGGCACTCGTTAATAATTTATTTTAAGAAAGTTTTAATACAATTTTTATGAAAATTGAAAAAAAACTGTCAAAATATTAATTTTTTTTTTCATTTCCCATAAAAACTTTCTTTAAATTGATTATTAATGAGTGCCCTAAGGGCACTCATTAGCATGAAAAATTATTAGGTACTCCCTGAATACCATAAATGCTTACTCTCCCCTCTCACATAAATAGTCGGTCCCACCATGAACTTAATTAGTGGGATCTACCATTCATGTGAGAGGAGGAAGCACGCATTTATGGTACTCTGGGAATACACAATAATTTCCCCATTAGCATTTCCCTTGAAAGAAAATATTATATTGCATTTATGACTAAAAAGAATTGGTCGGCCTAGGCGAGTAACGCTAGGGACACACTCAATTCTACATATTATTTATGTGTCAACTGTTTATTGGATTTTACTGACAGTTTTTGTTTTATTTTTGAAGTATCAAAGTATGAATTTGCAACAACCAATTGTCTCTAAAAGAATTCAGCAAAAAAAAAAAAAAAAATTGTCTCTAAAAGAAAATATTATATTGCATTTATGACTAAAAAAGAATAGCTTGGTCCTAGGCGAGTAGTGTTAGGGATGTTACACCCATTTTACGAGAAATTATTAGGTCCTTTATGAGAACTGCAGACGTAGTCTTTCCTAACCTTCCAATCAATAAAATATTGTTATTTATGCAAATATGACATCATTTGGTAATTTTTTTTTATTCTTTATGCTGATTAGAAAGCTCATACATACATTTGCATAGATGACATCATCTCATTAGTTAAGAAGGATCACGTCAACCGTCCTCCCTGTGTAAATAATAATTCCTCCATTTTTACACCTTTTATGTGTTAACTGTTAGCTGGATTTTAAGCTTTTCAAATAAATTAGGTAGACTTGTGTGAAAGTGTTAAAATTCATGACACATAAATACGGTTTGAATTTGACTGTGGGTTAAGAGCATTAGCATTGGAAAATGCTAATGCTATTCTATTTTACAATTCTAAAAACTCACTATTCTATTATACCATCCAATTTTACAATACCTCCACATCCCAAAACTCTATTTTTATTAAAATATTATTTTTTAATCTTTCTTTATTATTATTTTTCTAACCGTAACTTTGTTTTCCTGGGCTTTTCAACATTCCTTTTCTTTTTCTCTCTCTTTCTCCCTCAACCTTTAGCCCCGGTTCAACATACAAAGCAACACAAACAGAGACCCATATACACCGATCAACCTATCCAAACCAATCACCACACACACACACAGCCACACACACACACACAGCCACAAACAAACACAAACCATCAAACCTTAAACAGAGCCACACACACACACACACACACACACACAATCCATCAAACCAGTTGGAGCCAATGATCAACCCAGAAAAACCCAGCCGTCAAAAATACCCAGAAAACGCCGATGTCAACCTAGAAAAACCCATCGGAACAAAACCCATATTACAAAAAAAAAAAACCCATCGGAAACTCAGAAGAACCAGCCAACCACGTCGTGACCCACGCCGATCTCCACCAAACCCATCACTGTGACCCACGCCGATCTCGCCATGACCTCGTCGGACCCAAACACTGGCAATCTCTGACGACGAACAACCCACTTCAACCACTTTAGCCACACCCAAACACCGGACCCAACCACAACCAACGACCCAAACACCGGACCCAACCACGACCCACAACCCACTTCAGCCATACCCACCTCTTCCTTTAAGAACCGGTCACAGCAAAAAAAAAAAAAACCACAACCACCACAGTGAAGAGAGGAGAGAACAGATGAGAAAGAGAGACGGAATAGAGAGAAGAAAACAGAGAAAATGAGAGAAAGGAGAGAGAAAGTCAGTTATATGTTTTTGTAAATTATTATTATTATTTTTACAATACTTGCTACAGTACAATTCCACTTTTGGAATTGTACTGTAGCAGTATTGCAAAAATATTTGCAATACCTGCCTTTACCATTTTCTGATGCAGCACGTTTTGCCCCTTAAAATGCCAAATACACCTTAGATATAGCATTAGCACTCTAAGATCACCTCACTTATTGGCATAATAGCATTACTGTATTATTGTATTGAAGAAATTGTAGCTATAGAGTGGATGGCCACTTGAATAATAGAGAAGTGCATATATCATTTTATCTTTATAGTTTTATCTTGCTAACAATTTCCTTTTATTTTAGGACAAAGTTTGCCAACGGCACTAACTTTACTAATTATTTTTTTATTAGATGTAAATTTTGATTAATGTGCTGTTGGATAACATTTTCTTATCTTTCATATTTGCAAAATTTTCAAAAGATTAAAAATCAATAGCTATATCATCAATAAAATATTTAAATTTTAAGTTTTTGTAATGTAAAATTATGCATTAAAAATAAATTTATAGATTAAATAGTAAATAATATCTGATTAACGGAAAATTTAATATACATGTTAAGAACATAAAGAACAAACACTCCAACAGATAGACTTTCAAAATATATAAATATGCTAATTTTTTCAATAAGAGTTGTAGCCATTAGCTACAAATAAACTTTGTCCTTTATTATTATTTTTTTTAAAGAGTATAATTTAGCAAAAATAGCCTAGAGAGTGACTGGTATTGACAAGTAATCCATTCAAATAAATATAAGTAAAAATTCAATTTTATACTTAATTTTACAATATATTTAAGTGGTTGATAAGGAAGAAACTTAATTGATCACCATTTTTTACGTCAACTTATCGCCCTTTTTTTCATGACTCACGGTAGACCATTTTGATAAATTGTGATATTTTGAGTGAGTGCAATTTTGAAAGTGGCCCTTCTGTTCCTCCATATGTTTAAGTGTTTTCTTTTTCTTTTATTTTGGATAGCTTACAGGTATTTTTCTGTGCAAGCACATGGAAGTCTGCACAAATGGACCCACGTGAAAATAGCTTCAAAAGTTGCTGGTTTGATAGTAAAATTAAAATAAAGAAGAAACAAAAGGTCGTGGAGCCCAGGTGAAAAAAACAGCAAATTTAGTTGGGTTTGAAAGTCCAAAAAACAATGACAAATGTAAATTGTCACTAACTTCACTTGTCCGGCACGGTCAGAACAAAACGAAAAAGCCAGACTTTATGGTGTGAAAATGGCCAACTTGATAGACAAAACAAAAGCAAGTGGGAAATTTCATAGATAGTCACCTGGAAGTTCACTCGTTTTGACTACTTTTTCAGGACGTGCAAAGCAGGGAAACGATTGCATATATCACCAACCAAAGCCTTGGTAGAGAAACTTAAAGTCTCTTACTGTTGCTCCCATTCTCTAATTCTGCAACACTTTCTGCTACATATCGCTTAACAAGCTAGTAAGTTACCAATTGCTTCCATGGCCACTCAAGCAACTTCCTCCTCCCCCTCTTCAACTTCTTCGTCATCTTCTTTTTCTTCTTGCCCTCGATGGAAATACGATGTGTTCCTCAGTTTTTGCGGTGTTGACACCCGCATGAATTTCACAGATCATCTTTATACTGCTTTGAAACAAAAGGGTATTATCACTTTCCGGGATGATGAAAAACTTGAGCGAGGAAAGTATATTTCTGTAGAGCTCTTGAAAGCAATAGAAGAGTCCAAGTATGCTATCATCGTTCTCTCAACAAACTATGCTTTTTCAAAGTGGTGCTTGATTGAACTAGCAAAAATTGTTGAATGCATGGAGAAGACCAAATTGACAGTTAGAGGCACTCTTGCTAAAGCCTTTGCTAAACATGAGGAAGATACCAAAGTTAACACAGAAGATATGCAAGCATGGAAAGCTGCTTTGAAAGATGTGGGTCATTTATCTGGATGGCATGTGCATGATAGGTAACATTTGTCTTTTTAAGAGTAATTTTGTTCATATTAATATCAAAATCGTAATTTTCTACACTAAAACTTTGCTGACTTTCCCATGGATTATCATGACAAGTTTGAAGCATGGTAGTATATGTATATTTGGTATTTACTCAATATATACAAATAAAGACACAAACTTAGCAATTAAGCCTCAATTCAAATGCTTGCCTCCTTTTAGTTGAATATGTCTAATACTTATTTATCTCAAAAGCGTAGCAAGATAACAGGACAAATGTGTTTAGAAATCTACTTAAGTAGCAGTTACTTCCAAAGTTTGTTATAAGTAGGTTCTAATCCTATATAGACTTCTTTTCGTGGTAGATTTCTCATACGTTCATGGCCATGTTATTTTTACCAACCGTTTTTTTTTTTTTTTTGGTATTATCAATAGTGACCAACTTCCTCTTTTCCTTGAGAGCGATCATCTACATATATTTGGTATTGAGAAATCAGTGATTTATATTTTAGACCCAAGTTTTATAGCTAATGTCAGTTTTAAGCTAATTATTGTTCAATTTAAAACCCAATAGTTTTAAGTGATTAGCCAACTGAAGGTAGAGAGAATGATGAAGGTTTAAGCTCTGGGGTTTATGGGTCCTCTCTAGCTCTTCAAATAGAAATTCAAGTCATAAAATCAGGGGAAATGGGATCATATATATATATATATATAGGTAGGCTAAGAGGCTGAAATTGCAAAGAAAAAAATTATAGAATATATTGTCTCAGATTCTTTAAAGTTTGCTCTTTCGAAGTGTTGTACGAGAGAGGGACAAACACGCTAGTTAATTCTTTTTCAAATTCAACTTTTAATTTGTCCCTAAGTTCACTTCTTGCGATGAAGTTTGTAAGAGCGAAATACCTCAGCAACTTACTTTCATTTTAGCACTTTAACAACTTCACCTTACCAACCCAATACAAATGAAAACCCACGAAATACATGAACACATGAAAATTAAGATTAAAAAAATACAAAAATATTTGTCATGAAATTAGCCAACAACTAAAGACCTAACAGTTATAATACATATATCTTTCTTTCTCTTATTTATTTTTCCTCATTTGGATCTGTTTACATTATAAATTAATTACTGGAATTACTTTTTCCCTTATCTACATTTGGGATAGTTCACAGTTCCCCTCTTATCTTTGAACCCTCTTGTATTTGAAAACAACCAATTCTTTCCTCTATGTTTGAAAAATAAAAAAATACTCATAATCTTTTACTTTTTTTAAGTTAAATCCAACGAAGTCACAATGATTAGAGTCTTTTGACTAAATATTGCTAAATTTAAAACATATTTGCATTATAGGTATACTGTTACAAATTATTTAGGGAAATGAAGAGAGAGATTGAATTTCGGCAACAGTATTGCCGAAATTCAAGAAAAAGTAAGAGAGAGAATGAGAAAAAGGGAGGAGAGAGAAAAACTTGAATTTTGGCAACAGTGTTGCCGTAATTCGTCTGCCCAATTTTACTCACCTGACCGGATGTGTGAGTGTGAGAAGTGCAATGAGTGAGTGCCCAAAAAAAAGAAAGTAATTGTGACAATGGAATTGCCGAAAATGGTAGGGGGAAAAAAAAAAGTGAATGCCAAAATCTGGAAAATATTTAAAGAAAAATATAATGTGCTACGTACACAATATTTTTACAATATTTTCACAATAAATCACAGGTAACTAGTTATTATTAGTTTAAATTTAAATTTAACATTGAGATTACTATTTTAATCTAACAATAACAATAAATAACAACCTGATACTTAAAATTTGTTGTAAAAATTGTGTGCACTTATCATTTTTTAAAAAAAAAAAAAAAAAAAAGTGTAATGGATTTGCCGAAAATTGGAAAAAAAAAATATTTTTTCCCAGCAATGGTATTACCTGACCCTGAAGGCTAGCCATTTGACTCTGTGCTAAGTACTCCCCAGGTACAAACATCCGAGTACAATTGTCATATGACTCTATAGTGTGTTTAAATACAACTTATTGTTGCTGAAAGTTAATGAAAACTGATTGTTGTTGAAAATACTATAACAAAATAATTTTTAAATATATAAATAATACAATGAACCCATTTTTAATACTTTTTAATATGTGAACAGTGCAACACTGTTTATGCACAGTAAAAATTGTCTCTTGTCGTCAAATCCGGGCAAAAAAAAAAAAAAAAAAAGAGGAAGAAAATGCAACTCACAAAACGCGCCGCAGGTATCAATGCTATCCAAGTATAAAAAAAAAAAAAAAAAAGAGGAAGAAAATGCAACTCACAAAACGCGCCGCAGGTATCAATGCTATCCAAGTACAAACATCTGGGTACATTTTCATCTATATGAAGTTCTCCCTGACCTATGCCAAGTACAATAATACAATGACTGGATACATCTTTCCATAACTCTCATTTCTTGAAAATTCTTTCCTTTCAAAAGAGGTTTTAGAACATCTTTCATATGCACATGATTTACCTTTCAAAACTCACTATAAAACAGTTTGTATAGTTTTTAATAAAATAGGTATAATTCATTCAAACATAAGCATAAACACGAACAGCTTTGTTATTAAACACATTTGTTTCTACTCTCGTGTATTAACATACAACCTTTGAATAACTTTACTAAAACATGAATATTCCTCATGAATCAAAATTTCCTATACCACTCCATGTACCACAAATCAAAATCTGCCACCTGTCTATTAATTCCTAAATTTAAGTTTTTGTTTCACCAAAATAAAAGATTAAGGAAATAAAAACCTTGTTATCCCCCACCACCACAACTTCCTCCGCCGTCAATAACTAGAGACCACCGCCCCAATCTCACAGGCACTGTGGAATGTCCATGAAAAAGGCCGAATGGGTCCATTCAACAAATTAAAATATGATTTTCATTCAAATTTCCAACCAACAAAACTTCAATGCCATAGACAATATTGAATCATAAAGTGGGATTGATTGGTAGCAAATTTGGGTCGGTTTTGGCTTTGGGGTTTCTGGGGGTAATGGTGCATGTTTTGCTTAAAAGTTAAGGGAATGGGGCAGGGGAAGACGGGTTTTACTTTGTTGAATTTAAAGGTGTTTATAACGTGTTTTTTTAATTAAAAATACAACAATCAAAAGGCTAAATTTAGTGCAAAATTCGAAACCCAAGAAGTACAGAATCCTAAATTTAGCCTTTTGATTTGCTGTACTTCTTGGGTTTCGAATTTTGCAATAAATTTAGCCTTTTGATTGGGGTTGTGGCAGTGACTATGAGGTTAGGGTTGTTGTGGTCTCTTGCCGGTGGCGGTGGAGGAGCTTAGTGGTGGTGGCCCTTGTGGGGATGAGAGGGTTTTTATTTTTGAATCTTTTATTTTAGAAAAGTGAAAAAATAAAATAAAATAAAATAAAATAAAAAACACTTAAATTTAGGAATTAATAGACACACGGCAGATTTGATTTCTGGTACATGGAGTGGGTACAGAGAAAGCAGTACAGAAATTTTTGATTAATTTCTCATTAGCAAATACAATTACAAAACATGGGCTATTAAATGATCATAGCACATTCCCTTACCTTGGAGCAGTACCTTGAAGTCTCAAAGCTTTGCAGTGGAGTCACCTACTGGTCTTGGCCTGTCCCTAGATCAAAGGATGGAAATTCCGTTACTTAGTACCATTATTCATTTCATAACTTAGCTATCAACTCCCATAGATTTCATTCTTTACCCTAACTAGGTTCGTAGGAGTCCCTATAATTACCCAAAACCATAGCTTAGCCTTTAGGAATAAAATCCCAAAGTTAGGTGTACACTTCCTTTTAACTGCCTATTCCAGTTACATATACTTCACTTAAGATTTCAATAGGTTATCAAATCACATCTAATTTTCATGAAAATTTACAGTGCAACTCCTATAGATGTCCATTACATCTCATAACATTTTCAGAGCAAAGGAATATAACTATGATTTACCAAAAATCATACAAACCAGCATACTCAAATCTAACCTAACAATATAACTATGATTTACCAAAAATCATACAAACCAGCATACTCAAATCTAAATCTACCCTAACAGAGTTGCAGTCAACTTAGAAATTGCACTATCATTTTTATACTCATCCAATTGCTGTGAGACAATTCCATTACAAACATATGTATATTAGCTTTTATAGGAACTACCCCTAGAATCGAAATTCACCAAATATGGTTTAATCCAACTTTTTCATGTTATGTTTGAATCTGTCACAGTGACAGATTTAACACATCTACACATAAAATAAGTACAAATGGACATATTTTCATGTGGGAATTTTTATACTTGTACTAGACACGTTAAAATATATTAATAGGCAGCCAATTAAGCATTTTAATCAGCATGGCATAGAATTAAAATTCAGTGATCAACACCGCATTAATTACTAACTATAATTTTTCTTAATTGTTTAATCACATGCAACGATTAATTAGTAAGAACCCTAATCCAACTAATTAGTTAGAACAACATAAAAGTTGCGTTTAGCAAAAACCCATCATTTAAACTCTTGTTTCCTTCAATCTTATACACATGTAAAGCTGGGTCCTCAAAACTTTCTACCAACATGTAGCTTCACATAACTACTTGAATTCCCAACAATATCCAATTGAAAAATAGTATCTAAAAGAGATTTCCCACGCATCAAGCTAATTCTAAGTATTATATTAAGCTTACATCAGTACATGGATTATTGAGTGAAAAACTTTGAGAGAAATGTACTAGAATCACTCTAGTTTGAGTCTTAATTTGAGGAGAACTTGGAGGGAGAGAGCTTGGAGAATGGAGAGTGTGTTTCTTCCATCTAGTTCTTTTGTGAGACGAGAAATTAGAATGGTCTTCTTAGGCCTCTGCATGGCCCGCCACGTGGCTGATTTTACCCTTAAGAGGAGCACATGTGTCAACTATGCATGATATTTCGGTGTTAAGTGTGTCTTCATTTTTTTTTTTTTTTTTTTGAGAAGCAGGTGTGTCTTCATTTGATTGGTTAATAAGGTGCGCTAGTGAAATTACTCAATTACCCAACATGAAATTCAATTAAAGACTTAACATTTTTTTAAGGACTTAGCTTTTAGGTTACTCTAACTTATGATTAACTTTTTTTGATGAAAAACTGATGATTAACTAGTTACTTTGCTTCTCATAAAAATAAAAAATAAATAAAAATAAAAAACTAGTTACTTTGCATGTTTGTGTGTGTATATATATATAAAATTAATAACCATCATTAATCGTGTATGCTAATTAAATCAAACCACTTATTTTTACTTACTCTTATATTAGGTTCCACTGGATTAGGTTAAGGTCCTAATCGTTGCTACCTTAAAAGTAACCGGATTTACACACTCATAATAAATTTGAATGCAAACTATTCTTTTTTTTTTTTTTTTTTTGAAAGCCAAACTATTCATATTTAAATGCATGAATTTGAATATAAAAATAGTTGATGCAAAATTATAGTATACTAAGAAGGATACTTAGCATAATTATAGTGCATTTATAATCTAAAGGCACATAACATTAAATTATAGGGTAGGTAGAAGGAAACTTGGTAAAGAATTGAAGTGCCATTAGAATCTTATTTGAATTATTGATTGAGCTCCCACCTTCATATATTATATACAATTATTCCACCATGAAATTTTTTGTTTTGCTAACTTCTTTGCAGGCATGAATCAATAGTTATCCAAGAAATCCTTAAAAAGATACTTGGTGAATTGAATCTTATATCCCAAAATATTGTTTTCAAGGACCTTGTTGGAATAGAATCTCGCGTGGATGAAATGTTGAATTTATACTTAGATGAAGGGCTTGGTGGTGTTCGCTTTGTAGGGATTTGCGGGATGGGTGGAATGGGTAAAACAACTATTGCACAAGAAATTTTTAAAAGAATATCTGGCAATTTTGAAGCTACTTGCTTTATTGCTAATATTAGAGAAGAAACTAATAATCAACATCTAGTTTCTTTACAGAAACAACTTCTTTCTAAGATCCTCATGGAAAGTGAAATAAATATATGGAATGTTAGTGAAGGAATCAGTGCTATAGGGTATAGACTATGCAACAAAAAGGTTCTTATAGTTCTTGATGATGTAGATGAAGAAGAACAACTAGAAGCATTAGCAGGGAAACATGATTGGTTTGGTCTTGGGAGTAGAATTATTGTAACAAGTAGAGATAGGCATTTGTTGAGAAGACATGGAGTGGATGATGTATATACAACTAAGGGGTTGAATGATGATGAAGCCTTGGAGCTTTTTAGTAGGAGAGCTTTCAAGAATCCACATCCTAAAGAAAATTATGCAAAATTGTCTAAGGATTTTGTGAGATGTGCTGACGGCCTTCCTTTAGCTCTTAATGTTTTAGGTAATTCATTGTTCGATAAAACAATGGATGAATGGAAAAGTGCCCTAGATAAACTAAAAATAGAACCTGATGGAAATATTATGAAAATTCTTCAAATAAGTTTTGATGGGCTAATGGATACAGAGAAAGAACTATTTTTAGATATGGCATGTTTCTTCAAAGGAAAGAAAAAAGATTTCATAAGAGATATACTAGAAAGTTTCGGTTACCACCCAAACTGCAATATTCGTGTCCTCATGGATAAATCTCTCATAACCATTGAAGAAAATGGAATTTTGTGGATGCATGATTTGCTTCAAAAACTAGGTCAAGAAATTGTTCGTCGTAAGTCCCCTAAAGAGCCAGGGGAACGAAGTAGGTTGTGGATTTATAAGGATGTTCTTCATGTATTGCAGAAAAATACTGTAAGTTGACAAATTTAATCTTGTAAGTTTACAAATTCTTCTAAGTATTTATCAATTATTCTAATTTCATTGTTCTTGATTATTAGGGAACGGAGGTAGTTGAAGGCATAATGCTAAACATTTTTATTCAAAAAGAGGAACACATAAATTATGAAGTCTTTTCAAAGATGAAAAAATTGAGATTGCTTAAAATTAATTTTGTGCAACCTCAGCATGGCCTCATTAGAGGTAATGTGCAACTTCCAAAAAGTCTTAGTTATCTTTCTGACGAGTTACGCATTATAGAATGGCACGGATATCCTTTTAAATCCATGCCAACTAGTTTTCAACCAAACAAACTTGTTGAACTCATAATGCGTTTTAGCTGCATCAAAAACTTGTGGAAAGGAATTATGGTAAGATTTTCACTCAAGCAAATGTGTATTTTCTTCCTTTTCATTAATACTTGAGTTTAGCTAATAATTTTTTTTGGTTTATAACAGAATTTAGACGAGTTAAGACTCATTGACCTAAGTGACTCCCAAAACTTGATTGAGATGCCAGACCTTAGTGGAGCTCCAAAGCTTAAGCAGTTGATTCTTCAACGTTGTATAAGACTATCTAAAATTCATGCATCTCTTGGAGATCACAAACAACTTATTCAATTGGATTTGAATGGTTGCAAATGTCTCGAAAGCCTTCCTCACAAGATCAACTCAGAAGTACTTGAAATTTTCAATCTTGGTGGTTGTTCAAGACTAAAGAAGTTTCCAGAATTTGTTGGAAATATGTCACATTTATCAGAACTTTGTTTCAGTGAGACTGCTATAAAACATCTACCATTATCAGCAGAGCATTTAACTGGCCTTACTAAATTAGATCTAAGAGACTGCAAAAACCTTTCTAGTCTTCCAAATGCTTGTTGTTATTTGATGTCTCTAAAAATTCTCACTTTGTCTGGCTGCTCAAAAATTAATGAACTACCAGAGAATTTGGGGAATATCAAAGGTCTTGAGGAGCTAGATGTAAGTGAAACTGCTATAACAGAATTACCCTCTTCGTTGGGTCTCTTAAAAAATCTCAAAGTACTATCTCTTCGTGGATGTGAAGGCTTATCATCTATATCATCAAATAAACTCATCAGTTTTCCTTTAATGCGAAAAAGAAGAGTAGACCCCACGGGCATGTTAGGGCGTTCTCTTTCTAATTTATGGTCTTTGACCGAATTGAATCTAAGTTATTGCAATCTTCAGGCAATCCCTGATGGTCTTGGTTGTTTGCCCTCTTTAACAGAATTAGATCTTAGGGGAAATAATTTTGTTTGCCTTCCTGAGAGTACCACTCGACTATCTAATATGAAGTATCTTCGTCTGTGTGGTTGCACACACCTTCGATCTTTGCCAGAGCTTTCATTAAATAATGGGCTTATTGATGCAGATGGTTGTACCTCACTGGAAATATTACCATTAAGACCTGAAGTTGGTCCTTATCCGAAACTCTGTCTTCTCAATTGTGTTAAATTGATTAACAATGAAGACTACGGTGACATGTTATTAACAACGCTAAGACATCACATTCAATTTAAGGTCTCTCTCTCTCTCTCTCTCTCTCTCTCTCTCTTGCTTGTGAGGTTCTAAATATAATGATTTTGTAATTTTGTATGTTTCAGGGAGATGAACCCATGGATTATATTATAATTCCTGGAAGTGAAATTCCGAAATGGTTTAGGCATCAAAGTGTGGGGACTTCAGTGAATTTGCAAGTGCCTTCAGATAAATTGAAGGGAGTCGCTGTGTGCGCAGTTTTTGTGCTCCGCCAACATCATCCACTTCACCAACTTCCTTCAGGTGATGAGAATGATTTAGGTTATATATTTACGCATAGGCTTCAGTGCTACTTGAAAGCCAACGGATATGAAAGCAAATCGATATCCCACAGGTTTCATTTTTCGGAACAATTTGGTAAGATTGAATCATATCATCTTTACCTGGGTTACGTTCCCTATGCATCATTTGATCCAAAATTGAAAGAAAATTGGAGTCAAGTAGATGCTAATGGATTGGGTCAAATTGAGATTGGATTTAAAACCGCAGGTCCTGGATTAGAGGTTACAAAATGTGGGGTCCGTTGGGTATACGAGCAAGACATTGAAGATCTGAACCAAACTATGCGTGGGTGCAGCAGCAACAGTACCTGTAGCATCACTCCTTATGAGGATGATTTGGAAGATTCAGCAAAAGATACCAAAATTGAGTGAAAGCCATGATGAGTATGATAGGGATGAGAATGGAACCAGTGGAGAAGGTACCTCTAATCTAATTGAAAGATTCATTCCACGTTTGGGAATTTGGATTGGGAATTTAAGCACACAAGGACAATGTAACTCTGATTGAGAGGAAGAGAAATCTCAGTGAAAGTGTTGGCTTTGATGAATCTGTAAAGCTGATAATCTTTTTCCTCTGAATTTTTTGTAAGTCACTGATATCTTTCTCCCTTTTACGGATCTTTTTTGTTAGCTATATGTTTCTTTTTTAAATTCGTTGGCATATGCTTTCATCTGAGTTCAACCATCTGCATTTTTTGATTTCAACCATCTGAATTTTTTGATTTTTTGTTCACTTATGTTGTGGGAAAAAGAAATCACATGGCTGGCCTGAGAAAAGGTGACCTCTCTGGTGAAAAATGGCCCAAATTTACTTCTTTCCATTTGATTTTACAACAATACTGGAATTGCAAAAATGTAGTAAATGCCATAAAGAGAAAACTCACCCCATTTAATGAATGAGGGTGTTCTTGTATGAGGAAGAGGAAGTGGAGGAACACATAGACTTGAAGTTGGAGACAGTGAGAGGGATGAGGTGGCCATAGAGGCCAAGAATGAGGCGGCCTAAGAGGAAGGATTCAGTGCAGAGAGGAGTGGAGGGGTCAAGGGAGTGAGTTGGGTTGGTGTTGGGGAGGAAAGTGGTGGGGCAGAGGCTGAAGTCCATGAAGATACGGTCGGTGATGGTGGTGTCAAGTGGAGGAGAGGCTAGTGAGGGTGGTGGAGGAGTGGTGGTGGTGAGGGAGAGTGAAGTGGTGGAGAGGAGGAGGGAGCAGTGGGTGATTATGGGGTTGAGATGGAGAGGAGGAGGGTGGTGGTTGTGGTGGTGGTGGGAGAGGAAGAGTTGGGGTTGGGGTGTTAAAGCGCGGGCCATGATGATGGAGTGAACATGTTGTTTTTTGTTTGTGGATGGGAATTATGATGGGAGGGAGGGAGGGAGAGTGAGATTGGTTTTTGCTGGAGGATTGGGGTCTACTCATTTACAATTTGGATAGAATATGAGCTATTCTAAACTTCTAAAAATTACGCTTTTTTTCTATTCAAGTGTGGCATTGTTTTAATTTTTGGTTTAATTTTTGTCTATAAAATCTGATTCTGTTTTCAAAATATTATTTTTGTCCATATCAGTAACTAATATGGCTTAAGAGTTAAGAGCATTTGCATTGTGGTTCCAAAAATTTCTGTCCATCTAAAGAACCCTTGTTTTATTTTCATGTTTGCTGTATTAAGAAATATAGAGCCTAAGGTATTTCTTGTTGACAATTTGGAATTAGAAACTTTTCATCGTCTTACTTGTCTGTCACTAGGAAACTGATGTCATGCTGTTCCATCTAGGTGAATGGATGTGGGTGTCCTATATATCATATATATGGTGTGCGTCACTTTCAGATTGGTTGAATCAATGCAGTTGCATTGAAGCTTTCAGTTGCCAGCATTTGCCCAAGCTTTGCAGTAAAGAAGTGTGGGCTTTGTCTCATAAGTCATAATAGCATGATGATATGCAGAGTTCTAGCAAACAGTAAGGCACTGCTTGGCTTCTTTATCTTACAAATGTGGTATCATTTATTATTTTATGAAAACAAGAATAATTTTTCCTCTACTTTCACTGCTTCCTTTGTGACTTTTGAGCTATTCTTAAGTTAATGGTATGTCATCCACCTTCTAGTCTTCTGTCAATAGACTTATTTAAAAAAGTTTTTTTTTTTTTTTGAGTAGAATGGTAAGATTTTACAGCTCTTCTCTGTGACATGCTACAAACAAAAAACTGGTTGTTGTGCCTTTTCCAAAAAGTGGATAGAGCACCCTAATCTAATTGAAAATTGGATTGGGAATTTATGCACAGAAGGTAGTTCTATTTGTGATGAAGAGGAATCCCAGTGAACCTGGTAGCATTGATGAAGCTACTGGACTTTGTTGGGGAGGAAAAATTGTGAAACTACTAGCAGACAAGAAGAGTGCAACAAATTGTGTGCTCGTCATTTTTGTCCAATTATGTTGGTGAGTAAAATCTGCACTCTTGCTACTCTCGCAATGCCTATATATATATATATATATATATATAATGAAATTTGCATTTGCTCAGTTCAATTTTCTTGTCAATCAAATTTTTCAAAGTTGAAAACTGTCCTACATGATCTGTTATTTTCTGTTTTGATTAGATCTTATATGTGTGCTCTTCTGTTATGGACATAACAATTTGATTTTAGATCATAGACTCCAGCACTTTGCCTTATCGATTAATCATTGGTAGGATATGGATGTTGGTTATCTAAGATAAGAAGTTTAGTAAAATGGGAAATTTTATTGCAAAATGGGTAACCAAACTAGATAGATTAATATTGGCTATATTTATATATTTTCTATTCTTTTGGATAAACATTGAAAACTTAAAGAGGTTTGAGATCATTGTTATTTGTAGGTTATAGTTGAATTAGATTTGCACGAACATAAAAGAAAATGAATTTAGAATACATGATTACTAGCACTTCACTTTATTTTGAGTGGTCATAGGAAGTAACAAATGAGAGAAGCATACCGTTTTTGTATATGATCTGTGAGAGAGAAGCATACTCCTTGTGTATACGATCTCTGTGATATTGTCCACAGACATTTTATGGGACAATATCCCAATTTGGATTGATTGATCTCATGTGCATGATTTATTCTGTTCTCTGTATGTCAACGTATTCCGGGGACAAACTCAGGATTTTAAGCTAATGGGGGCCAAAGTATAAAGGAAAAAAAATCCAAATAAGTATCCATATAGTATTAAAAAATTATAAATACACAAAATCATTATTTCTAAATATATTAAGATGCAATCATCTACCAAAAAAGACAAACAAAAACAAAATAATGTTTTTTTTTTTTAATACTAGGCTGGCTAGGAGTTCTATTTTTTTATCACTTCATTTAAAATAATAGAAACAACTCATTAAAATAATAAAGAAAGAGAGAGAATTTGAGTTTTTTAATAGAAGGAAGAGATATAATCTTAATAAAATATTGTATTTTTTTTTAACAACTTGCTACAATCAACTGGTATTTATACTAGTTTACTATAGTTGCAAAAAAATTAGCTTTAGCTTCTCTAAAACACATGTTTTATTGGTTTTTTGGTGGTAAAATAGTTTTTTTTTTGGTAAAATATAATCACCATTGTGAATGTTTTTATTGTTTTTGTTAACTTTTTGGGTAAAATAGTTGCTATTTGGGTTAGACTAGTTAGGTTGATTGGGGAGAAGAGGGGCCTAAAGTTTTGGAAGGGGGCTCAACTACAGAAATAAAATATATAATAACTATATATATATATATATATAAATAAATAAATAAATAATTGGACCCGGGGGGGCTCAGGCCCCCACCTAGGTCAGTCCCTGACCTTTCTGTATGTCCACCTGCACTGGAAAATATATCCTCAAAATTTAAATGAGTCCTTAATATTCCTTAATTTTCTTAAACTTAAACAATTATTTTTTCTAGTAAATAAAAAAGTATATATAATGAGAAGCTTTATAGTAGCCTTGATGCTAGTAAAACTACTGTTCTTAATATTCTTGAAGTTTTGTTTCTTTCATGGTTTATTGAACATACTTCAGTAAATGAATGATAAGTAGGGTGGCTATTTTGGCTTGGTTGATTAATTAGGATGCAAGTTGATTAGAGAAGCTTATAGGTGGATAACACCTATGCAAAAAACACGTAGTTCTCTCAAATAGCACTCAAGGCTACATATTTCATTAGCTTCAAAACTAACGGATTACAACAGAAGGTTAAATGCCTATTTATACAGGCTGTATCAGAGTGCAGCCAAAAAATCAACCTGATCTGATCTTATCTACTGTTGAACTAGACTAAATAACCACTTAACATCCTGACTAACACATTACAAAAAGTTCTCAATGTTTACTTTTCTCTAGCAACCTTTAGCCTACTGTTTGGTTACAAGCCCAAAATAACTTGCCTCTAACTTGACTGTTACAGCTAAGACTTCCAGCCCTCCAAGCTCCTTCCAACTGCTTCCGTATGAATTGGCAAAGACTCAGACACTCAGTTAATCTCCTTAAGTGATCAACAGCTGGCTGCTGCAAATAACAAGTTTCATTAGGCTAGGCTGCTGGCTGACTGAATGTACTGCTGAACTAACCTTCCTGCTGGATTATTGTTGCTACTACTGTAATTGAAATCAGACCTTTTGATGCTCCTACATCAATGAAAAAGCCAAAGAAACTTTGTTGCATATATATATTATAACTACAATTAATTTCCCAAGCATCTTTGTGTTTTCTGGTTTGGTGCTCCATTTTACAGGACATCGAATGGTTTTGCTTGCTGTCATTATTGATGGCCATGTTGTAAATTAGAAAATATTTACAATGTTATGCTAATATATTGGCTCTTAAGCTGTCAATTGTTTTTGTTTTTTTTTTTTTGGGGGGGGG
>NW_027069739.1:859136-879229 GCF_002906115.3 Quercus suber
GGTGGTGGTGGAGGTTGATGGGGGGCTTAAGGTTTCCTTGGATTACAGGTACATAGAAGTAGTTTAAGACAATCATAGAAACAAGAGTTTCTCTTTGAATTTCAGTGTCCGAGAGAGAAAAAATTAAATTAAATTAAAAATAAAAAGAGTGACAGGCAATTTATATAATAATTGGGGAACAGCAGATAATACTAAGAAATAGCAATCAAATTTACATAGTTGAGAAAAGATTTTTCTTTTCTTTTTTTAGAAAGTTCAAATAATTATATGGAATAAATTGATCCTAAATTACTCATTAATTTTCCTCTCAAAAATAAAATCACTTGTTAATTTAGTGCAGTGATATTTGCTTGAAGTGAATATTAAACAATCATATATTTACTTGAGAAGCTTATTTTTGGCTTGCCTTAATGATATAAAATAATATAGAGTTTGATTATCTCATAGGGTTTTAAGTTTAACTCAAGCTTCTCCATTTATTCACACTTCAAGTTGATGCAACACAGGAACACTGCCTACAAAAGTGGAAAATACAAAGTATATCCTCATGTAGTCATGGTTACATCACCATTTCTGATCAATTAACAATTGTTGATGCAACACAGGAACACTGCCTACAAAAGTGGAAAATACAGAGTATATCCTCATGTATTCATGGTTACATCACCATTTCTGATCAATTATCAATTGTGTTAAAAACTTAAGCTGTTAGAAAATGGTGAATTAATCATTTAATCTAACACTCCCCCTTCCGTGTGGCCTGAACTGGAATTATTAAATGGGGGCCAAACACATGGGAATTCTATAAATGGGATTTAAGATGGAGACATGATTTGAATCCAAAACCTCTTTGTTTTGATACCATGATAAAAAAATTTGATAAGTAATAAACTTCATTGAAATTGAAAAAGGTCAAAAAGAAAAAAAGGAACAGGGCACACAGGCAGTGTGCTAAGAGACAACAAAGAAAAAATCTAAACAATAATGAAGGTACAAAAATCAAGCATGTCAAGAAGAAACATGAAGGTAATGAAACCTGAAGCATTTGCCCATTCTAACAAAGTCTGAAGGAAGAAAAGCTTCAACTCATGAATTCACCTTCCAGCCCCTTCAAAAGTATGTGTATTCCTCTCCCTCCATATGACCCACATAAGAAAATGAGGGATCATACTCCAAAGCAACTTATTTTTGAGTCTACAACTCCTGTCTGACCAACTTGCTGTAAGATCCACAACCCCACATGGCATGACCCAATGATACCATGACAAATTACCAATTGTCTTAAATAATTAAACTAGTACAAAATGGTGAATTTGGTCATTTAATCTAAAAAAAATTCATTAATACATAATGGCGTACTGCACATGTGACATAACATAACATAATGTGCAAGTACAAGGGAGCATTACTGGTCAATTCATGACTTACGTTAGTCAGGTTACGGCTTCTGGCCTCTATTTCCAAATCATACAATTAATATTAACTAAATTTCTAAAACATAGAACAAAACACCCATATCCTGCCAGAAAAAGCACAGAAATCAAGAGAATTCAACAAACTAGGAACACATAAGAAACAAAACACATGGTATATGTGGTTCACTTAACAAATCCATGGACAAAGATACCAACCGATTCACTATTCATGAAGATTCAAACAGAAACCAAGCTTGGATGGATCAGTAAAAGGATTAAGCATAAAGCCAATTCCAACCAATTAAATACATCACCGAGCAGAACTTATGAATGAATCACATTAAGAGAGCCAGGCTAGTCAAGATCCCATACTCAACAACATTGAAACCACTGTACTATGGGGAAGGAATATTCCTAGGATTTACTACAAACTTCACAGGAGGTACAAGCTGTTGCTACTGCAGATACACTCCAACCAAAAGGCTCAATAAACACACTTCCCATGTCATTGACCCCTTGTAGCTTTTGACCAATGCCAGAAAATCCCTAGAAGCAAAACCCATATATATAGCTTCAAATCTTCAACAATACTACCCTAGGTACTTGAGACCAATTTCAAACCCAGCGTTGTCGCAATTAAAAAGAAAAAACAAAATTGTTATGCTTTAATTGTTTTGGTTAGAAATTAGAAGCTTTACTAATCTTATAATAGTTTAGGAACAAAGCATTAGTACTAGACCTGGTTCTTTTTCTTTTCCAGTTAAAATATCTGTCTCATCCTTGGAATATAGCCCATGCTATCATCCTTAAAGTTTAAAATGTTCTGCATTTCATCCTTCCGTCCACTATCATTAAGTTTTTTGCCAACATGTTTGACAGAAGGGATAAAATTAGAACCTTGATGATATTTCAGGGTCAAAAATAAAACCTAAATTATATTCATTTTGTTTCTGAAATTTAGTTCATTTTCTATTTTCATCACTAAAACATGTATTCTGTTGGCCACGCTAACAAAAACCTTAACAAAAGTGGACAAAATGACAAAATCAAGGGCATTTTAAATTTTCAAGGACATAAATAGAACTTTTTAAGTTTTAGAGATGAAAAAAATTGGTTATATTTCAAACATGAAAAGAATTTTGTGCCTTTTTTATAAGTAACTAAATTTCATTTAAAAAGTGCAGAAAGGGGTACCATTATGTACATTGGAAGTATAGAACAGAAGAGCCAAAAAGAAATAAATATAAGTAAACTATCATCTAAAATTCAAATGAGATAGGAATTCAATAAAGTTCAGGGAAGAGAAAGGACTTGTAGTCAATGTCCACTCATATAGGGATTTCTTTTTATTATTATTATTGGTAAGTTGCACACGGACCCAATGGGTCTTGAACCCACGATCTAACCCTACACCTAGACTTGCAAGGGGAAGAGGTGAAAATCAAGCAAGAGCTCATTGGCCACTCATATAGGGATTTCAAAATTAGTTACTTCAGCTGCACTATCAATAATTCGTTTCCCTCAAAAGTGCATACATTCCTCTCTCCAACTGCTCCACATTAAGCCCTAAGGAATAACATATAAACAAAAGAATTAGAAACACCAATAGAACGTTATCAAGAGAGGATAGTACATGGGCTCTTTTGGATGAAAACTGGCCTGATGTACTCCATTCTAAGACAGGACTGTCTATGGACAAGAGAAGTTGGGGTCTGGCAACAACCACAAGGTGAAGTATTTCATTGATTCCAGCAAATGACTAACCAGCATACAGACTCACGGCCTAAGAATGGAATCAACATCTTGTGCTATTTCATCAGATAAAAATACAGTTTCTTAATTCCCAAGATTTTTTTTTTCTTTTTTGTTTTCCTTTTTCTCTTTTTTTATTTTTTTGCTTTTCTGATTCTTTACTCTCTTGCCTACTCTATTTCTGGACAAAATTTCTTTCTCCAGCAATCAACAGATCATTACTATACCATCAATACAAAAATGCGGATCTCGCAGCAATTCTCAACTGCTTTATTCCTTAAATCTTTTTGACGATCAACAGGGATATTTCTGGCTAAGTGAAGAACCAAGACCTTAAGTACAAGTGCATATGGTGTTAGCCTCAATTTTTTCAGCTTTAGCTTTGGTGAAATATGGGAATGTTTGGGGTGGTTGGTGCATGAAAAAGGAGACAAGTGCATATGGTGTTAGCCTCTGGAGATTTATTAGAAGTGGTTAGAAGTGGCTGGTTGAACTTCTCTAAACTCCTACGGTATGATGTGGGTGATGGTACTAGAGTGAAGTTTCGGAAGCATGTCTGGTGTGGGGATTGTACTCTCAAAGACACTTTTCCAGATCTTTACTGTCTTAGTAGGGCAAGGGACTCTTCAGTGGCAAAGGTTATGTGTTAGTCTGGTGGGATGATTCATTGGAATTTTTATTTTCGTCGTTCAACGCAGAATTGGGAGGAAGAATCTTTTGACCAGTTTATGGACATTGTTTACTCTTGGAAAGTGCGAAGGGTTGGCCCTGATAAGGTTTGTTGCAAGCCAGCAAGGAGTAGAGGTTTTGAGGTTAGAGGTTTTCATCTTTCTTTCTACCCTCCTACTCTTTCTTTCCCTTGGAGATTGGTGTGGCAATCGAAGGTTCCTCCAATGGTGGCTTTCTTTTCATGGTCAGCTTCTTTGGGTAAGATTCTTTATTGTTCTTGATTGGTGTTACATGTGTAAGAGGTGTAGAGAGTCGATGGATCATCCTCTACTTCATTGCCCCATAGCTTTTGAGCTGTGGTCTTCGAAATGTTTTGTTTGTTTGGACTTCATTGGGTTATGCCACATAAGGTAATTGAGTTGTTTGAGTCTTGGCAAGGTAAATTCAGGGGACATTGCAATATAGATTTTTGGAGACTTGTGCCACATTGCTTGATGTGGTGTATTTGGAGTGAAAGAAAAGCTAGATGCTTTGAGGGATGCAAACGGTCCTTGCTAGAGATTAAATCCTTTTTCTTACATACTCTCCTTGTATGGAGTGTGGCTCTGTCGCATTTTTCTTGTTTTTCCCTTTTTGTTACTTGATCATTGTAATTTTGGTTCTTGATTTTTTCCCCCACAGTACATCCCCAATGTACTTGGGTTGGCTCTTTTTTCTAAATAAAATTTCTCATTACCTATCAGAAAAAAAAAAAAATTTCTCTTGCCTACTCTACTTCTGGACAAAGTTTCTTTCTCTAGCAATCAACAGATCATAACTTACCGTCAATACAAAAATAGGGATCCAGCAGCAATTCTTAACCGCTATATGCCATAAATCTTTTTGACAACCAACAGGGATATTTCTGGCTAAGTGAAGAACCAAGACCTTAAGTACAAGCTGGGGATTTTAACTTATCCAGCTTCATCTTCTGAGCATAGTCTTTACGTTTAGTGCCTATTTGTTCTAGTTACTTTTCTTTCAAGCATAATTATTCTTTCCCTTGCAATTAAATTATACAAGAGAACTCCTACTGTTTTCCAGTCTACTGACTCTATTCCTTTTGGGGCCACATATAATTGTAAAATTTCATGCCATTTCTCAACATCCCGGCTCACGTCAATTTGGTCACAGAGCTACACTTTTTTTTTTTGCTACATTAAGTTGGGGAGACCAGGAGGTGGCCACTGACCTAAGGGTCATTGGCACAGAGCTACACTCTTATCATATTTCAACCACAATCTCAAAATAGTCCTCACATTTTAATCATACTTTCTCCACATAATTCTTTTAAGACGATTGAAACGCATAATATGAAAATAAATTGAAATTGAAATGCCTGATTTTACTCATACTTACCCCACATAATTAATAACTTTTTGTCATGCTATCAAAGCTATTAATTAGAAACCTCAATTTTTTCCATCTAAAACCATATTGCTGTGCAGCATTAAAAGCAAAGAAAAATTAAAATTCTAAACAGTGAAATAAACAAACAAGAAATCACAGAAGGAAAAAACAGAAGACATACCCATGAGTGAAGCCTCAAGCAAATGGGTCCTCCATAGAACCTGATCCATGGGTGACATGGTTCCAAGCTTTGCACCCTTGTTCTGGATCTTAACAATGCTCATAAGGCTTGATAGTAGAATCACAGACATGGTACCAGCTATAGTTTTCACAGTGGCAGGACCTTTCCCAGTCTTCAGCTGATCCAAACTCTTTATCACAAGCTCTCTCAAAGGCCCAATCTTGACCAATAGAAGAAATGCCAAAACACCCTCAGCAAACAAAACCAAGAACAACAACTGAATCATTTCTCTCCTTCAACAAAGCAACACACGCCTTGCTGCAACTTTGGAAAAAAAAACCTTGATTTTTCTCTCTCTCCAATGCCAATTAATATTCACAAAAATTTATAAAAACCCACTTCACCAAAACAAGTTTTAAGCTTTAAAAAATGAGGTTTTTTCAAATCCATAGATCCGCAGACCCATCCATTAACAAAAAGTAAGAAACTTCCTTGCAGAGACCCAGTTGTTCTTTCTGATTGGAACAAGAAAAACACACCAGAACCATATCAGCAGTAAACAAAAGCAAAAGCCTTAATTTTCCTAAAATGGGGTGAGGAAATAAAGGAAACCCACTTCAAAAAACCTGGTTTTATCTTAAAACAATGAGGATTTAACGCCACAGATCTGTGCATTTAGTCATATGTAGAAAGAAAGAGCAGAGACCCATTTGTTCTATTAATGGCCTATTGTGAAAATTGATTTGGTAATTTTGGTTTGGGGATTAACGGGGTTGTAAATATGCCAATTGGTTTTTTCTTTTTTGCTTTTTTTAGGCCAAAAAAGTATTAAGCGGCCAAATGAAAAGAATATGGAAGGGTGTCACAGTCAAAAAGTGAAGAACTTGTGTCTAGAAGAGTAAGGGTCCGTTTGGATAGCACTTATTGTTGCTGAAAGTTGCTGAAAACTGATTGTTGCTGAAAACACTGTAGCAAAATAATTTTTAAATGTGTAAATAGTGTTGTGGGACCCATTTTTAATATTAAATATTGCGTGAACAGTACTGGTCCTCCATAGAACCTGATCCATGGGTGACATGGTTCCAAGCTTTGCACCCTTGTTCTGGATCTTAACAATGCTCATAAGGCTTGATAGTAGAATCACAGACATGGTACCAGCTATAGTTTTCACAGTGGCAGGACCTTTCCCAGTCTTCAGCTGATCCAAACTCTTTATCACAAGCTCTCTCAAAGGCCCAATCTTGACCAATAGAAGAAATGCCAAAACACCCTCAGCAAACAAAACCAAGAACAACAACTGAATCATTTCTCTCCTTCAACAAAGCAACACACGCCTTGCTGCAACTTTGGAAAAAAAAACCTTGATTTTTCTCTCTCTCCAATGCCAATTAATATTCACAAAAATTTATAAAAACCCACTTCACCAAAACAAGTTTTAAGCTTTAAAAAATGAGGTTTTTTCAAATCCATAGATCCGCAGACCCATCCATTAACAAAAAGTAAGAAACTTCCTTGCAGAGACCCAGTTGTTCTTTCTGATTGGAACAAGAAAAACACACCAGAACCATATCAGCAGTAAACAAATGCAAAAGCCTTAATTTTCCTAAAATGGGGTGAGGAAATAAAGGAAACGCACTTCAAAAAACCTGGTTTTATCTTAAAACAATGAGGATTTAACGCCACAGATCTGTGCATTTAGTCATATGTAGAGAGAAAGAAAGAAAGAGCAGAGACCCATTTGTTCTATTAATGGCCTATTGTGAAAATTGATTTGGTAATTTTGGTTTGGGGATTAACGGGGTTGTAAATATGCCAATTGGTTTTTTCTTTTTTGCTTTTTTTAGGCCAAAAAAGTATTAAGGGGCCAAATGAAAAGAATATAGAAGGGTGTCACAGTCAAAAAGTGAAGAACTTGTGTCTAGAAGAGTAAAGGGCAAAATTAAAAAGCATATATATAGTTAGGAGTGGAAGCCATTAGGGGCACACAGACACAAAGCCTGATATTATTATTATTTTTGTTATCATCATGTGTATAGTATAGAGTCTATAGACTATAGACAAGAAGTGTATGACTTTTTAGAGGTGGGGGAGATGATATTTGTTGCTTACTTGTGTTGAGACTTGAGAGAGAAGTATTGTATATTGAACAGCTTTTAGCTTTGGCTTTTAAAGTTTAAAACTTTAAATTTAAACATGGATGTGCTGTTTGCTGTGCCCTTCTAATTGTTTAAAAAGACTTGCCACTACTCGTACTTTCTCAAGTCTGCCCCCAGAACAGAAGCTCTGGCTTATTTGAAATGTGTGTTTGGCTTTAAATTAATTAAAAAATTAGTTTATTTTACTATTTAATTTATTTTTACTACTATTTATGAGTTTCACTGTACTTTTAATACTATTTATGAATTCTATTATATTATTTCAACTAATTTTTACATTTATTTATTATTATTTCAGCAAAAAAAATTTAGTTTCAACAAAATAAGCGGATCTCAAACAGACCCAAACTATAGGATATATATTTGTAACAAGGGGTTTCACATTAATCTAAAGCCCAATTTTTTGTCTTAAGGACTAAGAGTAAGACTTTTTTTTATTTTCCTTAATACCAAGGGTTGCTTTTGAAATTAATCCCACCTATAAATACCAAGGTCTCTAAAAAACATTAGGCAATAAGCCATAATGTCATTGGCGAATGCCAAAGGTTACTACTTATCATGTTGTCTTTTCTTTCTTTTTTTTCTTTCTTTCCTTCTTTTGTGAGTTTCTTTCTGGTGGGTCCACCAAAAAAATAAACAAAAATAGACCTCATCACCTTTTCTATGGTAATTTCACTAATTTGAGCAAATCCGTTTGGCATTTTAACTTATAAAAACAAAGTAGTACAAGTTATTCTTGACAACCATTTATTTTGAAAAAGAAACCTAACATTATTTTGTATTTCAATCTTTTGATTTTTTTTTTTCCCAGGAAATGACTTCTTTTAAAGACTATTTTTTTTATAATTATTCTTGAAAATTTTTCTGAAAAATGATATGTTTTATTACTATATTCTGTTTTTATTCTAGTAAGTCTTCAAAAAAACATGTTTATTAGAGAGAAATAATAATAACAAATATCTTCATATATATATATAATATTTGCCATTTTTTTTCCAATTGATTAAGTGGGTGATGATTCTAGCAAACATTATTGAGGGCGAATTCGTTTCCCCACAGTAATCATTTTATTTTTCTAGAAATTTATCTGATTTGAATTTTTATTTATCGAGACTTATTAGTTAAATATATATCATATATAAATATTTTTTATTAAATTCTTTCTATCAATTTCTTAATTAGAGATCAGTTTATACTTATTTTCCATCTTTAATCATACATTAAATAATTACAAACTAACATCTTCTCAAGTCTTTCACTTTTTTCTAGTTTTTTACTTTTTTTTTATCATACCAGCATTAAAGACATCAATACAGTTTTACTAATATGCAACATGTGCCACCAGTTTTGTAACTCAATTAATGCATTACAATATTTCCAACAGAAACATACAAGATTAACTGTTCAAATTCACTCACCCAAAACTTATTAAATAATTTAAGGAAGAAAAAAAAAAGGTCACATGCTACCCTAATTCAATATTTTGTTTCTGAATTTTTTTTTTTTTTTTTTTTTTTTGTGGGGGAGGGTGGGGGGGTCAAATAAAGGGCCTACAGACATTGGGTAGACCCATATGGACAAGTAACAACGAGC
Source organism: Quercus suber (assembly GCF_002906115.3). Classification (NCBI taxonomy): domain Eukaryota; kingdom Viridiplantae; phylum Streptophyta; class Magnoliopsida; order Fagales; family Fagaceae; genus Quercus; species Quercus suber. Next base: position 868,292 of record NW_027069739.1, read on the forward strand.
CCAATGGGCTACTGGATACTGCAATTGGACAAGCGGAATGACTAGCACTAGCAGAGAGCACCCGTCATTTATAAAATTCTTGCCAAATGTTTTTTTTCTTTTTTTTCCTTTTCTGGGCTGAGTAATAGCCAAAATTCCACTTAAATGACTAAATTCAAAGATTAAATTAACATAATATGAAAGTGAAAATATTTATTGTGGAACAGGCAAATTTTATAGCTCTTACACAACTTTTTTTAACCTTTTGACATAATTGTATGTTTAAGAGAACCAATTTTTTTGGAACACAATTTTTGTCATAAGGCCTTCAGAAAATAACCCAAAATAATGAAATAATTAATGAGTTATAGATGCAAGGAGGGCTTTTGGGTTTTCTATTAACTTTTTATCTTGTTTCATGTATAACATGTATGCATGATTTATTTTTCTTCTTTTGTATAATTAATTAAAAATAGAACATGTTCACATGTTCTATTTTTAAGGAGATAAGCATTTTTTTTTTTTTTTGGTAGAAAGGAGATTGTGGGGGAAAAGGGGGTCAGGCCCAAGTTAATGGGCCGAATGCCCACGAGAGGACTGTTTCACATCCGAAAAGATGGATGCGGAGAAGACAAGGCCCAGAGTGGAGTGGAATCCTCTTGGTGAAGGATCATCGCTGTCCGAGGAGGATATCTCCAGTCCGAGGAGGACATCTCCTGTCCGAGGAAGATGTTTTGCTCTGATATGATATCGGAGACTAATTGAGTAGGGGAAAAGCCTGAATGACTGTCCGAGGACTCCACCTGATCAAGATAAGCTCAAAGCATATTCATGAACGATAAGGATGGGGAAATATCTGAGGGAAAGGCTGCTGCCACCGTATTCAATGCATTGCAACAGCTTTTCTGTCCGCATTTATGTGGAGAAGACCTCTGAACAGTGCATCCTAACCTACCGCCACTCACACAGAGATGAAAAGAAGTTGCCTGACGTGACAGGTACTTGAGCAAGTTCATGGATGGGGAGCACGTGGACGATGGAGATGAGGGTAAGAGTGACTATATAATAGAGGGGAGCACCTGTCAATGAGCCCCCGGAAGAAGAAGGAGAGAAAAGGGAGAGAAGAAAAACAATAGAGTGTTTAAAACTATCAATGTGTACAAACTGATCAATGCACAGTGGAAAGGGTTATGATCCATTGTTATTAATCCCTTACTAATTCTAGTTCTTTGACCCATACTCTACAAATTAATTGTCTTTGGGTTTACGTAAAGAAACTGAACCCTACAGAGATAAGCATTATATCATTGGCAAAGCCTACAAACTGATACATTAGATCCTCATTTCACCTGTACCCTCCAAAATACAATACCCAACTAAATCATATTATGACTTGAACTAATTTTATAATAATAATTTATCCCAAAACTCTACCAAATAAAATTATCTTTCTTTGTCCCAAACATTCCCAAATGCATACCTTTGTATTATATATAATTCACTTGATATATCTATTGTAGTGTATTTCTTTTGTTTTTAAGAAATAGTACAAATAGGCTTATTTATAGGCTAGTGAGATTTACAAAAGATTAATGGAAATTATAGTAAAACTACATCATTTTGAGTTGAAGTGACATTTAACGAACACTTCATCCCAACACATAAACATAAAGTTTTAAATTCAAATGATATATAACATATAAATTTTGAAACTTTAAAGTGCAAAATCAAAATTACTCTAAATTTTAAGAGAATGTGTTATATATATATAAAGAAAATATATATATTTGAAAAGAAAAAAAAAAACAAATAATTGAAGGAATCAAAAGTTTTTGTCATTTAGTAACTTCACTGTAGTATGCGATTGTTACATCTATTAAATTGTCACATCCATGTAAAGCGGTCCATACAGCCTTTACATAGTAACATAGACAAAAAAAAAAAACCTACATGGCTTCTTTTTACACACATAAAATATAAATACAAACTCATTATACGGGTTATATGGACAAAATCAAATGGAAAAGAGCTTCAAAAAAAAACATGAGGGCAAAGTTTCTAGAATGAGCACAAAATAATTAAGGTTTGTGATTGATTGATTTATTTATTCTTTTGATTTTAATTTGGCTCGGAGTTGTTGAGACTTGAGAGAGAGAGAGAGAGAGAGAGGCTTAATGAAAATTTCTAAGTAAATGGATAATTTTATTAGTTAATATTTAGAGGCCTTAGAGCATTCGCATCAGCATGTGTATTTTACACATCTATTTTTACACTAAAAACTTACTTTTTCTATTTTACACATCCACTCTTACAAAACATCTACATCAATTCATTTATTTTACAAGTTATTCCAATAAAATATACATTATACTCTATTTTTTTATTATTTCTCACCAACCACTCACTTAAATACGCTCCCTCTCTCTCTCCAAACCCATTTTCTGATTTCTCACTCTCTCACTGTCTCTCTCTCTCCCTCTCTCCATCTCTCTGGCCTTCCTCCCGAATCACAAAACGCCATATCTCCTCGCCGCACCGCTCCGCTCCGCTCAGCTTCGCTTCGATCCGCTCCGCTCCGATCTGCTCCGCTCCACTCTGCTTCGCTCCGATCCGATCTGATCCGCTCCGATCCACCAAACGCCATATCTCCACTCCGCTCCGCTCCGATCCAGCAAACCCCATATCTCCGATATCCGCTCCGATTCACGGTCCGCTCCGATCTCCGCTCCGATCCACCAAACGCCAGTTCTCCGATCTCCGCTCCGATCTACGCTCCACTCCGATCTCCGCTCCGATCCACCAACGCCACATCTCCGATCTACGCGCCGCTCCATCAACGAGCTCCGATCGTTCCAGTCAAGCTCCAATCAGTATCTTTGTTGTTTGTCTGTGTGGGTTTGCTTCTGTGTGGGTGTGTTTGTGTATCTCGTGTTTTTTTTTTTTTTTTTTTGAGCAAGTGAATCTGTGTTGATCGGAGCTGTGTGTGGATGTGTTTGTGTGTGAGAGTGTTTGTGTGTATTTGAGGAAAAAGAAGAAGATGAGAAGTGGTGAGGTTGTTGAGCCCAGAGAAGAGAGAGAAAAAAAAGAGCGAAAAAATTTAATAAATTAATCTATACACGAGCTACAGTAATCGTGTAAATTTACACGGTTACTGTAGCTCGTGTATAGATATACACGATTTTAGACATTTTTAGAGGGACTGATAGAGTGTAATTTTGAGCCAAAATGTGTAAAAACAGCTTCTTTTTCTATTTTACATGATTTTACATACATTGGTATAAATGCTCTAAACGCAATTACTTAACCTGCCAAGGGGTAGGGCCGACCAAGCCTGTAAAAGGTCATCACCCTTTTATATTTACATTTATTACATCCCATCAACCATCATTTGCATTGAATGTGAGGGAACATGTACCTTCGGATAATGTCCCTAAGTCGACCTCTGAGCTCTGAGGAAGTCATGTTGTCAGGATGTTATCTTCGGTTCATGGGGAAATTTTCACCAACAGTCCAACTCCACTAACATAATCCCATGAATACTCCTTAAAAATAGTAAGAAATGTATGCGCCATTTGTTCTCATATCTCTATTACTTTTCTTTAAGTTGGCTCTATGTTCTTTATTACTAACTTGCTCGTCGAAATTTTCCCAACCAATTCTACCAGTTGGTCTCCGGTCTAGCGATTAGGCTACTCTTCTTCAGATTGCCCATTAATGAACCTCAACACGTATAACCTCTATATTGGCTAGATTCCCTATTGCGATTCCTATTTTCTATCTCAACTATCTATAAAGACCATAGAGAGAGCTCTATGTCCACGATTCCATCTTTGATCAACTATAAAAAGTTGCCTCACTTAAAGTTGAAAATTACTTACATCTCAATAAATTATTGATTGTCCCAAAAGTTTAAACTGATAAAAAAATAGTAAATTTTATCCTTTATCTAACATGTCGTATGCACATATCCCTCGACAAATTTGCTACTGCTAGTTGTTATATATTAACTCTAATACCATAATAAATATGCTAAAATATATGTAGAAGCGGAAACAAAAAATAGAAAGTAACATAAGAATACAAGGGTTATGTGATTCAGCCTGATAGACTACAACTACGAAGAAAACCCTTAAGGATTTTATATATATATATATATATATATTAGAGAGAGTTTCAACTTATGGCGTTCGCTCATAATGATAGATCTTTATCATTAAATTAAGACATTAATTGATTTTTAGTGTAGACGGAGATTGAACCCCAAATCTTTTATTCAACTATCAAAAACTTTACCGATTAAACTAACTGAAATCTACCTTAAGGACTATATCTTATTATAAGAGTGAAGTATAAATATTGTGTTACAATGGAACCAATATTGGTATATATAAAAATTTAAACCCTAAACTAACCATATACTAACTATGATTAATAGACTTATAATACAAGTAGAAGACTCAGCTTGCATACAAAGTTGGATTGAGCTTGTACCTGCTCTGTTGGGCTATTATATCTCCAAGTCCAACGCTAATGAGACAACTCAATTATCTTCTAAAAAAGAGACCAAATTACCATAATGAATTTCCTGCTTTAAAAGCAGCCCAAAATCTAAAAGAAGCATCACTAGATCTGCAACAAGGCTTAATCTCTGTTGGGTCAAATACTTAGCCTTGATGTTATGAACTTATAAGGCATCTAGCTCGCTGGTTTATTAGCCTTGATGATATATGAGCTTATTCATTTCTTGCTTAAGCCGAGTGTAGCCCAAGCTAGCCCTCTAGCCCTCCATTTCTTTTGGTGAGATGACTTTGTTCCAGTTTAATCATTTAACAATTATTGTGTTTCCTTCAAATATATATATTTTTTAATACTTTCCTTTTGATACTTGGTTATGGTAAGTCAAATCTATATGGTTTAGTTGAACAAAATTAGTCTAAAATAGTAAAATTATATGTGTGAACTGCAAACCATGACTTTTAACTTTTAATTCTTCAACCTCTAAGTTCACACTTAATCCCCAGGAAAAAAAAAAAAAAAAAAGGATAATCAATGCACGAGTCTGATCGAATTGGTACCTCAGTCATTTTGTTATTTTGAAATTGGTCAAACATAAGCAAATTCAAAGCTGAGAATATTCTACATATATATGTAGGCTAATCCAAACTTGCACTTTAATTAGCCGAAACATTTGTACGCAACGCAAGCTTGTCTTATGACTTTATTCAAAAAAAGCTTGTCTTATGACTCATAATATGGTAAATGTTCAAAATTTACCTTTTAACAACTTTGACTAAATAAATTTATATTAACCCAAAAAAAAAAAAAAAAAAATGTCCACAACATTTTTACAATATTTTTCACAACAAATCATAAGTTGCAGATTGTTACTGGTTGTTATTGTTAGGGCAAAAAGTAATCTTAGTGTTAGGTTCAAATTTGAACCAGTAACAACTAATTACTTATGATTTGTTGTGAACATGTTATAAAAATGTTGTAAACGTAACACTTCTCTAAATCAAGTTTTGCCCAAGCTGCATCATTAAAAGGTTGTAAATCCCGAACAGCTGTTTTTAGAAGGGAAGATTTATTGCTTAGTCATAAAAATTAAAGACCATTGACAATTAATGTTTCTTTTAATGGTACTAACCCAGTTTAATTTATATTAATAAAAGAACTAGAAAACAAAAATATATAAGTCAATGTTATTGCAGCCTAGTTATAATGATATCTAAAATGCGTGCAAAGCACTTTGATTCGATCCTCACCCATGCATGAACATAAAGATTAAAAATAATAATTATTATAAGTTGTTCATTATTTTCAGTGTGAACAGAATACATGCGAGTTGATACAATGGGAGAGAGGTTGGGGCACACTTTTTTCGTTGAATATTCTCTTTAACATAATTTACACCATATATAATTTAGGTTTAGAATGTTCTTTTTTTAAAAAACTATTATTATCAAATTAATAGGTATATGAATTAATTACATGAAGCAATAGGTAAAGCTCATATGATAGAGTAGTAGAAAGAATATTAAACTAGTAAAAACATTTCGTCCAAGAAAAAAATAGGTTTGGTGGGCTATATTTGACACATTTTTATGTAGTATATATCTATAAATGAAGCAAAGTGTATTGACTATTGAGGTATTTTAAAAGACATACAAGCTGGTTTTTTTTTTTTTTNATTTTTTTTCAATTGATAATATATATTGCGTTGATTGTTGAAACACTATAATGAAAGTTGTGATACAAAAAATACATTTGAAAGGTGGTCTTTATATTTATTTGGACTATTTTAGTCATTTTTTTTTTCTATTTGTATTAATTTAATATATTTATTATACCATTCAAATTTTTTTTTTTTTATATTTTAAACAATTATTAAATTAATTATAACGTCATCACAGTAGAACCTCGGTCTGACTTAAAAATATTGAACATTTTCCTTCTAAAGTCCTTGGAATGGTTTAGATTTCAAAACTATGATAAAACTTTAAAAACTAAAATGACAAATAAATAAAATTTAGAGAGAAATTTAACAATTCATCCAAATTTATTATAGCCAAAATTTTTTAATCAAATTTTGTATTTTCATTGCTTATAAGTTTTAAGATTTTGAGATAATTTATTTAATTTTAAATGGGTTGGAAGTACACAAAATTAAAATAGATTTGAACTCTAATTGGGAAAAGAAAATGAAATCTAATTGGGCATTAAGATCCAAGCTTGTGACAAAAGAGAATGAAAAACTTAGCAACCATTAACAAAGCTAGCAAATGAGTTCCAAAACTAGCCAGTTGTCATGCACAAAAAGTATGAGTTACAGTTCTACTGTTGTCACTCAAGTATGTCCACAAGAACCTCTCTCGCAAAACATGTGATCAAGGCACGAGGCTTCTCAGGCTTGACCACTGTTCCCTTGTGAACCCCCACATCTCTCCTAACCTGAGGGATAGTCCTTCTCTTACTTTTAGCTTTAGCCTCTTGGCTTTCTTCCTTGTCATAGGCCCTCCCTTGGTTGCTTCATATGGTTCTTTCTCTCGCACTACCTCTCTTTCTTTGGTTTAAATACTTCATTTTTAATGGGGTTTTCCTTACAACTACTCCTCTTTCTTCTATACTGCAGACGGGCCTTTGTATGATTACACTGCTTACACTGAGGTAAACATAAAAAAAGTGGCAATTATCATTAAGTTCAATTTTTTTTTTTTTTACATGGGCATTGTTAAAATTGTTTGATTTCTTCCAAAATGTTGTAGTGGTAATGTACAAATAAATGTTTAATTCATGTATGGTTTTACTTGCTTGGCAGTGTAAAGGGCAGCCAGAGAAGGCACTTTACAATGGAGGGATTCTCAAAGATGATGAGCCTGTTAGTGTCAAAGGGAGCATTGGTGGTTCTGCAAGTACCGTATTTTGGCCGGCTTTCATATTGCACAATCTCACTCAGGGCAGTTATTACTGTTTCTTGGAATAGAATTTATTTATGCAAATAGTAATTGCTTAATTGCTTCTCAACTTTTGGGAAAATAAAATCAAAAATGGAATTTATTTATGCAAATAGCAATTGCTTCTCAACTTTTGGCAAAATAAAATCAAAAAGTTCCGTTGCCGGGACTTGAACCCGGGTCTCTCGGGTGAGAGCCGAGTATCCTAACCAACTAGACTACAACGGATTGTTGGTCCATAATTTTTATTATTCCATTTTATATGTAGCATACAGGACTACCTCGATCTTCAATATCATCTCAACTCTCAAAGTCTCAAGTAAATTTTTTTTTTTTGGGGGAGAATCTTACCTCAAGTAATAGTCTCAAACTACTTTTGCTACCTTTCCCAGTCCCCCACTTGACACTCCCACCACATAAAATGACAAAAAGAACATTACCTAGATATCTAGTGAGCTTTCAATATTCATGGTCAAAATTCTGCAGGGCCTATTAGTGGTAGATACTAGATGGTCTGTTTTGAATGAGCTTATTTTCTTTTATTACTTTTACCACCTTTCCCAGTCCCCCACTTGACAGTTCACACACCCACCATATAAAATGACAGAAGGAACATTTCCTGGGTATCTCTGGGGCTTCTTTCTGTCCAAGCCCAATAAATAGTATACAATAAACATCATATTTGAAGAGGAGAAAATAAGCTGACGGATCCAAGCAATGTTGATGGATGGGCCCATTAGGTGCAAGACTTGGTGAGGACGGATTTGTTGGCCACGTGTCAGACAGAATTCCTATATGGGAATACTTGCGGCACACCTCCTAAATTCTAGGGGTAATTAGAGTCTTAGCGCAATTAGGGTTCTATAAGCTGCGTGCATCGATGGAGATCTTCTTTATAAGGAATATGACTTGTCCATCACGTTTGGGACTCCTCAAGAGGATTTCTACAAGGAAAGACTTCGACTCCAAGTAAAAAAAGTCAACTTTCGACTACTATAAAAGCCCCAATACCCTCACAAATCGAGGTACGCATAATTAACCCATCTCTAGCTCTCTAAAGTTGAAAAGAGTTTTAACTTAACCTTCGGAGGGTATTTGGCCGGCACCACATCGGTGCTCTCTGCGTAGGTCTTTCCCCTTTTTTGTGTTGTGCAGGTTGCATTCTGGGCGTGTGAGTACGTGCGGCTCACTGGTGATTTTTTCGACATCATCAGTTGGCGCCGTCTGTGGGGAATTGCAGTTGAGATTCGTAAGCCATATTAACGTTTCCTAGACAAAAGGGTTGCATGGTACTCACTCGCTCGATGGCAACCACCAACGACGTTCAGGAAGAGGAACCACACACGACTGCCCTCGAGAGACAAGTTCAAACTCTCGTTGCTGCCGTAGAACGCCTCACCAAACAAAATCACGACTTGGAAGAACAGCTGCACCAGAAGAACGCAGCACCGAATGACCAGCAAGGAGATCAAGGGACTAGCGCGGAAAGAAAAAACCAGGAGAAACCTGAGGGCAGCCACGCCCCAAGCAGACTGGAGAGGCAAAATTTGAACATGCCATCCCTCACGGATGCAACTCCGCCACATATTGCTGCAGAGATGCAGGCGATGAAGGAGTAGATGGAGGTTATGATGAACGCGCTCAAAGGACGGGTGTCTAGTGACCTTGACGACTTGGTCAACCGCACCGACTCGCCTTTCACCGCGGCCGTTAACTCCTTCCCCCTACCCCATAAGTTCCGCATGCCGCATATAGACAGTTACGACGGGGTGAAGGATCCACTGGATCATCTAGAGACTTTCAAGACCCTAATGCATCTTCAAGGAGTAGCGAACGAGATCATGTGTAGGGCCTTCCCTACAACGCTGAAGGGCCTAGCGAGAATTTGGTTCAGCAGGCTGACGCCTAATTCCATCAGCACTTTCAAAGAGTTGAGCACCCAATTCATGTCGCACTTTATTGGAGGAAACCGATACAAGAAGTCCACAGCATGCTTGATGAGTATCAAGCAAAGAGAAGATGAAACACTCTGATCTTACATAGCCCGCTTTAATAAGGAAGCACTCTCAATCGACGAGGCCGACGATAAAATACTCGTAGCAGCATTTACGAATGGGCTGAGGAAAGGTAAGTTCTTATTTTCACTAATATATTTGGTGGCCCTGTAAAGCACGTCCGGCATAGTTTTCGGGTCATTTTTATATAGTGAAAATAAGAACTTACCTTTCCTCAGCCCATTCGTAAATGCTGCTACGAGTATTTTATCGTCGGCCTCGTCGATTGAGAGTGCTTCCTTATTAAAGCGGGCTATGTAAGATCAGAGTGTTTCATCTTCTCTTTGCTTGATACTCATCAAGCATGCTGTGGACTTCTTGTATCGGTTTCCTCCAATAAAGTGCGACATGAATTGGGTGCTCAACTCTTTGAAAGTGCTGATGGAATTAGGCGTCAGCCTGCTGAACCAAATTCTCGCTAGGCCCTTCAGCGTTGTAGGGAAGGCCCTACACATGATCTCGTTCGCTACTCCTTGAAGATGCATTAGGGTCTTGAAAGTCTCTAGATGATCCAGTGGATCCTTCACCCCGTCGTAACTGTCTATATGCGGCATGCGGAACTTATGGGGTAGGGGGAAGGAGTTAACGGCCGCGGTGAAAGGCGAGTCGGTGCGGTTGACCAAGTCGTCAAGGTCACTAGACACCCGTCCTTTGAGCGCGTTCATCATAACCTCCATCTACTCCTTCATCGCCTGCATCTCTGCAGCAATATGTGGCGGAGTTGCATCCGTGAGGGATGGCATGTTCAAATTTTGCCTCTCCAGTCTGCTTGGGGCGTGGCTGCCCTCAGGTTTCTCCTGGTTTTTTCTTTCCGCGCTAGTCCCTTGATCTCCTTGCTGGTCATTCGGTGCTGCGTTCTTCTGGTGCAGCTGTTCTTCCAAGTCGTGATTTTGTTTGGTGAGGCGTTCTACGGCAGCAACGAGAGTTTGAACTTGTCTCTCGAGGGCAGTCGTGTGTGGTTCCTCTTCCTGAACGTCGTTGGTGGTTGCCATCGAGCGAGTGAGTACCATGCAACCCTTTTGTCTAGGAAACGTTAATATGGCTTACGAATCTCAACTGCAATTCCCCACAGACGGCGCCAACTGATGATGTCGAAAAAATCACCAGTGAGCCGCACGTACTCACACGCCCAGAATGCAACCTGCACAACACAAAAAAGGGGAAAGACCTACGCAGAGAGCACCGATGTGGTGCCGGCCAAATACCCTCCGAAGGTTAAGTTAAAACTCTTTTCAACTTTAGAGAGCTAGAGATGGGTTAATTATGCGTACCTCGATTTGTGAGGGTATTGGGGCTTTTATAGTAGTCGAAAGTTGACTTTTTTTACTTGGAGTCGAAGTCTTTCCTTGTAGAAATCCTCTTGAGGAGTCCCAAACGTGATGGACAAGTCATATTCCTTATAAAGAAGATCTCCATCGATGCACGCAGCTTATAGAACCCTAATTGCGCTA
>NW_027069739.1:883411-887671 GCF_002906115.3 Quercus suber
GAAGGACGGACCAAGTCCTACTACCAATGGGTAGATGGACGGACCAAATCACTCACAAGTGCCTTGGTACAAATTTTAAGTCCTACTACCTACGGGTGGAAGGACGAACTAAGTCACCCGCGAATGCCTTGGTGAAAATTCTAAGTCTTCTTACCTACGGGAGGACAGTTGGACCATGTCACCCAAAAGTGCCTTGGTCAAAATTTAGGTCCCCTACGCCAGAAATAATTTCGGGCTAGCCTGTCAAAGATTGACAAGTCTCTCAAGATCCAAATCGAACCGTCACCCCACGGGTCCTTTCACTCCGAGATCACGGACCCATAGGGTGAAGGGGGCAACTGAAGAGGAGAAAATAAGATGACGGATCCAAGCAATGTTGATGGATGGGCCCATTAGGTGCAAGACTTGGTGAGGACGGATTTGTTGGCCACGTGTCAGACAGAATCCCTATATGGGAATACTTGCGGCACACCTCCTAGATTCTAGGGGTAATTAGAGTCCTAGCGCAATTAGGGTTCTATAAGCTGCGTGCATCGATGGAGATCTTCTTTATAAGGAATATGACTTGTCCATCACGTTTGGGACTCCTCAAGAGGATTTCTACAAGGAAAGACTTCGACTCCAAGTAAAAAATGTCAACTTTCGACTACTATAAAAGCCCCAATATTCTCACAAATCGAGGTACGCATAATTAACCCCTTTCTAGCACTCTAAAGTTGAAAAGAGTTTTAACTTAACCTTCGGAGGGTATTTGGCCGGCACCACACCGGTACTCTCTGCGTAGGTCTTTCCCCTTTCTTGTGTTGTGTAGGTTGCATTCTGGGCGTGTGAGTACATGCGGCTCACTGGTGATTTTTTCGACATCATCAATATTCATGCCCAAAATTCTGCAGCCCCTATTAGTGGTAGATAGTGTGTTTTGAATGAGCTTATTTTCCTTTATTACCTTTGCTTATAGAATAATGAATAAGTTGTTCAAAAAAAAGAAAAAAGAAAAACTGTACCAATAATTTCACATGCTGCCAAGCTCAGCCCTTAACCATGCCTATTGGCTATTGTGGACAAATTCACTTTTACGGCCTGATATAAATGAAATTGAAACGGCTGTCTACCAAATCAACTGGTGGGTTAAAGTTACTTGAATCTCACACTGGCATTACTATATTTGGTGCTTAATAGTTTGGGTCACGATACAAGGTGCAGAATCAGCTCTCATAAAGGCAAGCCTGAAGTCACAAGATGTGTCATATGACTGTATAGGGACTGTCATAGCAAAGCATGGATGTGGAAACCACCCAATATATAGAGAAGAGAATTATGGAATATGCTACGACCTTATCTAAGGAAAAGACCGTATCCAATGACAACAACTTAAATGGTTGGGAAGGTCCAGAGGAGCCAGAGGAGGGATGGATTAAACTCAATCTGGACGCTGCTGTGTCTGAAAATGTCACTGCTTTGGCAGTGGTGGCTAGGAATAAAAATGGAGAGGTTCTTATAGTTTGGGCTAAAAGGCATGAATGGTGCTCACCACTGCAAGCTGAAGCTGCAGCTGTGCTCTGGGCAATCTGGCTAGCTCTAAGTGAAAACTGGCAGCATATCATCATCAAAGGAGATGCTAAGTCCTGTTTTGACCCCCTAATCATATCTGAATTGCAGCATGATTGGTCTGTTGCTACTATTATTATTAATATACTTGATCTTCGTAATTTCTTTTTGAATTGTAATTTTCGTTGGGTTAGATGTTGCAATACTGCTGCCCATGAGGCTGCAAAGTATGCAATCAGGTTTTGTGGAGAGTTTTATTTCAATTAGTGTAGTCTTCCTATAGTCATTGCAGATGCTTGTAAGGCTGACAGCCATCTTATTTGCTAGGTGAACGATAATGTTGTTGTTTAGCAAAAAAAAGCATGGACGTTGGTCATTTCTGAAGGGTGGATTTATTGTGACATCACCGTCCAGTTTCTCAATTCTAATCCTTCAGGTAAATACTAAATGTAGTTCTTACTAGTTACCAATAATGTGAACGATATCAAGTTTTTAACTCCATTGACATGAAAAGTTGTGATTGGAACATCACTTTTACATGAGGTTTCTACTGACATCAATTTTATTAGCGACAATCATAGCATGCCACCTCAATTGTTATGAAATTTTGTGTTTCTATTTTTATTGATTTCCAAGATATTGCCAGTGACACACTGCTTATGTCTCATCTATAGAACAGTAGTATTGGTGCAAAATTAAGAATTCAAATGTATGAAACTAGTACTTGTCAGACTTAAGTTTGTTTGTTTGGTTGTACAGAATTCCGACGACAAGCAAATTAATATAGAAATTACAAGTGCTTCGGTACAGCCATTTACTAAGCGGCAATGGAGAATAAATCAGCAACATATTATTAACACTGAGTACTGAGTACAAGAAACAACTCTGTTCTAGGCTCTTTTGATAACTTAGGAGACAAGAGGAGGGAGTTTTCTTTCCATACTAAAGGCAATATCTTAAGACTTGAATTCAGATTCCATTAATAGCATGGTACATTTACTATACTGTTATAAAGCGATTTAACGATGTGAATGATCAAAATATATTATCTTGATGAAAATATTAAAATTATTATAAATTGACTTGTCAATGTGATTGGTGCCACATAAATAGCATAATAAATATATTTCTTAAGTACATTTTTTGTTGTGTATAAAAATCGACACATAAATTTATAAGGATTATATAGTGAAATTTGGAGTAACTCTAGCATTGCTATTATCTTAAACATATTCTTAACAATATTCTAAGGGCAACGTCTCTAATTTGTTTTCCAGTAAAGGAAGCGTGTGGTAACAATCCATGTATCAGATGAAAATGGAGATAAGTTGCAAGGGGCAGCTATTAACATAGAGCAAGTCTTGAAAGATTTCCCATTTGGTTCTGCAATTGCAAAGACCATCCTTGGCAATTTTCCTTATCAAGTAAGTATGGTCTATATACTATATTTCAAATCTTAATTCGACTGTCTAACTTATGAAGTAGAGTTATATGATTCCAGAGTCCTATAGAGTATGGTCCATCATATACGCACAACCAAAAAAGAGCTTTAAGAGTTGTAAAGCTCTTTATTAGAAAAAAAGAAAAGAAAAAGAGTGCCTATAAGCCAAGAGCTTTTAATTTTTATATTCTTTCAGAAAAAAGCTAAAATTTAGAGGATTCATGCTATTAATCAAGAACTTTATACTTTAAAGTACTATTTACTGTAATTTTCTAAATCACAAAAACTCTACAGCTATACTTCCAACAGTAATGTCAATGGCTTAGCTTTCCAAAAGATTTTTTTAACCTTTAATTTATGTACTCTCTCTCCCTGCCAAGTTGTCTTGGTTGCCAAGGTGTTTGGTGGCTCATGATCTTAGTGATGGGTAGCCAAGCTTGGGCATTGGATGGCCGATTTGGGCAGCCAAGCTTGGTCAAGGGTGATCGATCTTGGCCATTGAATTCGTGCATGTCTGACTTAACAGTTACTCTTGATTCTTTAAAGAAGTACACATAGTTTAATTGCTTAATTTTTCACCTATACTACGTACCCTTTAAAGGAAAGTTAAAATCAATGTGGCAACATGTCTAAAATGAACAAAGTGGCATAAGTATATGTAATTACAAAAAATAAGTCTAAAGTCAATTTCATTTATTACACAATTCAAAATAAACTCCTTACATTTATTCCGCACTCATTCAACATATATATAACATTCTTACTTTAAATGAAAGTTCAATTAAAACAAGTTCAACTTCTAACAACAAAAGCAATGCAGGTAAATAAGCAACAAAGTGTGCTTTAAACTATGAGGAATTGGAGTTGTCATCTGGTAGAATTAGTATCATTCATTGGAGGTTGAAAACAAAGATGTAGTCTCATTCATTGTTGGAGTATGATGTGATGACCTGGGGATATCAAATTGGAGAAGAGGCAATGGAGCTTCAAAATTGAGCACTTGAATTGCTTCTTTTATTGAAGGCCTATGATCATATTCGGAGTGAGCACACCAAAGCCCTACAATCAACAAACAGTTCATTTGTTGCTCATCAAAATGTCCACCCAGCCTTTGGTCAGCTACGTCAAGAAGTATTCCTCTTCCATGGAGCTCCCGAACCCACTCCAACATGACTACTTGATCTTCTGGGGCCTCATGGTTGACTGGTTTTCTTCCACAGGCTAATTCCAATGCCACAATTCCAAAACTATAGATATCTGATTCCTTACTA